>NC_092872.1:460521845-460736845 GCF_028372415.1 Notamacropus eugenii | reverse complement strand
ATGTTAGTTATGTTGTGAAAGAAGAACAAAAGGGAGAAACCACAAGAAAGAAAAAAAAGAGCAAATAGTGTGCTTCAACCTGCATTCAGACTCCCTAGTTGTTTCTCTAGATGTGGATAGCATTTTCCATCATGAGTCTTTTGGAGTTGTTTTAGGTCATTACATTGCTGAGAAGAGCAAAGTCTATCAAAGTTGGTCATGGAACAAAGTTGCTGTTACTGTGTACAGCAGAACTCCAAACTTCTTGACAGGCTGGCTTGTATTCCCAACCTAATATGATGAAATTCCATAGGGATAACTTTAAAATCCTGCTCTTCGAGCTTAAGGAAACTGCATATATACAGAGAAGAGGAGAACTGATTTAACAGCATTTTATGTGAAAAAATGTGAGAATTTTAGTGAACTGTGAGCTCAACATGAGACTACAGTATGAAAAAGTTAATGGGATTTTAAGGTTGAATCAGTCGAATGACAGAGAGGTCAGTCCTGCTGTATTTGGCTCTTGAAAGCCGACATCTAGATTAATATATCCAGATGTGACTGCCCCATTTTAAGAGGGGCATTCACAAACTGGAGTAGGTTAAGAAGAGGGTTTCCAGGCTAATGAAATGACTTAAAACCATGTTAGGAGGCATATTTTCTACCTTCACATTTTGGAAGGGCTTTCACCTAGAAGTGAGATTCATTTGGAAGGGAAGATATTTTGGGGAGTTTGAGGACAACACTAGAACCAAAGAGTAGATCTAGGGAAGAACTTTGCAATTCAATGTATGGAAGAATTTCCTGGTAATTAAAGCTTTCTATTAATATCTCACAAGATGTCTTGTAAGGAAGTGAGTATATCTGTCACCAGGACAACTATTATAGTAAGCTCCCTGTCTCTAGAAATGTTCCCACAGACAAAAGCTGGTATCTGTTGAGGGAAACTGTAAGAGGGATTTTATGTGTGAGGCATGAGATGGACCTCAATGACTTCCTAATCAAGTTCTAGGGTTGTATGGTGGTACTCATTGTCCATGTTCCTTGGAGATAAGGGCATGTTGCTTTAATTGTATCCCACATGTATACATTAACCACTTCTGACACTTTGATATAAAGCACCCACTTTCCCTTATTATGTCCTAGTGTCATTCTTATCTTGGATGACAAAGGATGACACATGTCTGAAGCAGGAAGCAATATTATATAAGGTTTTCTACCATCTCTTTGCTGATGCATTGGCATGCACACAGATTTTAGGGAATGGGAACAGCCTGGGAAGGGTGAAAAGACACTGGTTTCAAAGTCAGGAGACAGGTTCATTGTGTATTTGAATCATGGCTTCATTACTTAATAGTTGGGTTAGGCAAGTCACTTGCTTTTTCTGGGTCTCAGTTTCTCTATCCATCAAATGAAGGAGTTGAACTAGATTATTTCTAAATTCTCTTTCAATTCTAAAATCCCACGATCCTCAACATATAGGCAGCCTGGATAAGAATGTTCAGATTTTATTTATAACATGTATTAGTTCCATCTCAAAATATAAATAATTCCCTAAAAACACAGAGGTAGAAAGTAATTTTTTTTTCTATTGAGACCTGGAAAAGCAAGAACAGCATAGAAAAGACTCATTTTCTCCTCATCCCCTACATCCACACTCCTCCAAGTGTTTTGTGCTTCCTGAGAGCTAATTGTCCCACTGAGGTTCTTTTGTTTTTATTTCATCTGGAAACAAGCAGGGAGAGCAAAAGAGCAAGCTCTGCTTAAAAAGAGAGTTAAGTATAGTATGGATACTGCTGGCTTAATGATGTCTCTATATTTGCAGAAATAAAACCATTCCAGTGGGGCTTTTTCCTTCTGGGGAGAGCTACTGCTTAGGGAAAATGAACTCCCCATGAGGGAGTCCACTGATCATTGCTCGATAAACATGCCTCCTTGGTTAACACAGCAATGAAAGTGATGGATGAGTGTGACCTCGTGATGGGATTTAAGTTAGATGTCTTGGTTATCTTCAGCCTCTCTTTAACCTGTCTCATTCCAAGATCTAGGGATGGAAAATCTTTTTTTTTAATCTTTTGGGTGAAATTATGACTAAACCAGGCATATTCAGGAACCTAATGTAGTTCAAGAGAGAGAAGACCCAGATGAAGATCATAGAATGTAAAGATGGATTTCAAAGATTTGAAAATTTCCTCCTCCTTACATTTTACCCAATGAAGCAACTAAGTCTGAGGAAAGGGAAACGAGTTACCCAGTTTAATTTAGCAAGCTTTTATTAATGGCTACTGGGTGCAAAGCATCACTCCAGAGTCCAGCAATAGAAAGACCAAACTAAAACAGTTATGATCGTAGGGGCCTAGATTTAGAGGGAGCATGGACCTTAAATGTCATCTAGTCAGTCCCCCTTACTTTGAAGATGAGGGAAGGAGGCCTAAGGAAGTTAAGTCACTTTCCAAAGGTTACCCAAAGTAGTAAGTGACAGAGGTAGACTCTGCCCTCAGAGACTTACTTTCTACTGGTGTGTATGTGTGTAGGGGGAGAGATAGGGCAACACATAAAAAATTAAGTACAAACTAAGGCAAGGTAATTTAAACACAAAGTAATAACTAATGTGTATGTGTGTGCATGTGTACATGTGCGTGTACGTGTGCGTGTGTGTATGTGTGTGTGTGTTGTACAGGAGCAAGACTAGGAAAGGTGGAAGAACTATGCTTTGAAGGCAATAAAGAATTAAAAAAGTAGAGGTAAGGAAGAAGAATATTCTAGCCATGGTGGAGGGAAGGACAGTGCTTTTATGGGAAAGGCAGGAGATGAGCATCCTGTACGGGGAAGCATTTGCAAGCTAGTTTGAACATAATGATATTGGAGAATGGAGGGTGAGGGGAAATTACCAATGTGACATTAAAGAGCTCCCTAGGACTCATTCCTACTATTACTTGGCTTGGCAGAACTCTGAATTTTCTTGATACTCAAGCCGCAGAAGCTCAAATGCCTTAATTTGCATGACAAAGGGAGCAATCCATTTTTATTCAGAAATTATGACTAATAATAAAATTATTTTAGATGGAAAATCATCTGTTCATTTCAAGATATCACTAGAAACTTGTCAACCAGTGTGTGGATAAATGTCACTATTGTGTTGACGTTTACCGGGTGTAATATTTCCTTTTTCCTGATAATTAGTCACCATTTCAGAGCACTGGTTTGAGCTTGGATTTCTCATTTTACGATTACTTTATATAGTAATTTTCAAAGCAGGACTAAGCTGACACTTTTGCAGGCAGTCCTGTTCATTCATGTACTAAGGCTGTCAGTCTTCATTGGATGGTGAAGTTTGATTTGTATTTCCAGGATTTAGAATCCTTATGAGGTCTAGGCCATTTACAATGAGCAATCTGGTCTACTCTCAAACATCCCTTTCTAAAGGGCTCAGCATGAGGGAGGTGGGTGCACTTTTGGTACCTCCACATCACTGCCACTGCTCACACCATATTGTGTCAACCATACTAAAGTGAATCTCTCTGAATAGACTTTGGTCTACCTGAGTAATTACTGTGGATTTGTTTTCATGCGTCTCCTTGAGGAGTGACACTCTTCCAATTCATATTCCACATGGCAATTCTATATGTGCTTTGGTTGATTGGTTTTAGATTAGCCATTTAATGAAAATGAAATGTATTTGGAGAGCTGGGATGGTGCTGTCAGTTTATCAGGGGCTCTGCAGACATAAAAATGAAATCATTTGATGGCTTCCTCTCCCTTAATAAGAAACTCCTGCTACGGGCAACTCCCTTGGATAATAGAAGGAGCTGGGTGGAAAATGTAAACATGTAATTACACAGTCCTAGCTGTTTGGAATATTTATCTGTTTAATTCTCCAAACTCATTAATTTTACGCTAAATTGTGTGAAATCTGGATAATTCAGGCCTGATTTGATTATCTGTCTCTTAAAATTACACCCTACTATGTAGCCATTGCAAGATGAGTGTTGCTTTTGGACCCTGAAAAATTTTAGTGTTTAGTACAAGTGAGTGTTGGAGCAGGAGCTGAGCTGTTATTGAAGAGGAGAAATAGACTGATCTGCTCCTGAAAAGTGCTGAGGACATCTCTGCTTCTTGTTTCACTTCAAATTGAGAGTTAATCTGTCGAAACCTTCTGTATGGTCAGAAAATTCTTTCTGCATTTTCTGGTCACAGAGGAGACTAGGTTTTAATGATGAAAGTACTGCTCTGGCTCTCTGCAATTCTTTTTCTTCTCTCTCTAGGATATCTGTCTTTTTTTTTGTCCTAGGTGGAATAAGAACCTCTGCCTGCTTTCCAGTGTGGTATTAGCATGTGAAGTGTTTTTGTTGTTCAGTTGTGTCCAACTCCTTGTGACCCTATTTGAGGTTTTCTTGGCAAAAGTACTGGAATGGTTTGTCATTTCCTCCCCTGGCTCATTTTACAGATAAGGAAACTTAGGCAAACAGGGTTAAGTGACTTGCCTAGGGTCACACAGCTAGTAAGTATCAGATTTAGCACTCAGGAAGATGAGTCTTCCTGGTTCTAAGCCCAGTATTCAGTTCACTTGTAACATTCCTTGAATTCAAATCCCAGCCCAAACATTTCTAACAAGTTTCACTTCTGTGGGCCTCATATTCCTCATCTACAAACAGGGACAATAATAGTTACACTACCTACATGACTTGTATTTTTGTCAGGAAACAGCTTTATCAATTTTAAAGCACTATGAAAATGTGTAGAAGTAAGGCCTATTCCAATCCAGTCCAATACAATCACTATTTATTAAGCACCCACTGTGCTAAGCACTGGGGATACAGTTGGTAAAAAGAAAGCTCATTCCTGCTCTGTAGGAGCTTACAATCTAAAGAGGGAGAACTGCCTCAAAAGGAGGCAGAAAAATGGGGATGGGGGTAGGGAGAAGGACACTGTAGAGTTGAAACCAGGCAGGCTATCAGACGCAGAGTGGAGAGCTTATTCCTCCTGGAGGCAAGTTCTTCTAGGAGCTCTATTCCTCCCAACAGGACTGATAGAGTAGGCCACTGTGCAGCAATCTGAGGTGTACCAGGAAGGTCTCTTATTCTCAGATATATGCCACATTGATGACTGAAAATCTGTCTCTAGTGATTCATTCTTGGAGTTATCCACTCTCTCCTCTCATATCCTTTTAAGACTGCAAATATGAGGTAACACATGGAGTCATTAACCCTCCTGATGCAAATTGTTATGCACTATTAGAAGCAGAAGGAACCTTGTAGCTCAAGGTCTTAATTTTATAGGTAAGGAAAATGAGGCCCCAGAGATGAAATAATTTGCCCACAAGTAAATACCTGACAAGTGGCAAATCTGGGATTTGAAACTTGGTCTTCTGGCTTCAAATTTTGGACTTTATTTTCATTGTACCAATTAAGGGAGTAATTCCTTAGTGAGCATTTGTATAGACCAGTGATTCTCAAACTTTTGCCTCCAATCTCTTCAGGAGAACCTTGAGGTCAAAACTATATTCATAATAATATTGAAATGTTATTTGCCCATTAAAAAGCTCCTCCCTTTTCTGACTTCATATCCATATGAGGCTAGATTTTCATCATATATTGCCAGACCTAGAGGCCTGTATTGGGCTACCCGAGTCTTTCCTACCTCACCTCCGAGGTCTTCGGCTGGCCACGCCGGATGCACGTATGAGAGAAAGGACGTTCCAGAGTGCTAACAGGGGTTGAGCTTTATTTCAGGGTCCAGGTTACAAGTGCAGGGGGGTCTTCCTTAGGAGGAAGAGGGGGAGATTTCCTAAGGAGGCTAAGCTTAAGGGATTGGAAGTAGAAGTACAAGCGGGGAGAGAGGGGGAGGGGAGAGAGGAAAGAAAAGAAGCGGAGCCCTACTGTCCTCTTTGGCTCCACACGTGCTAAGAGAGAGCTTTCTGGCTTCCTCAATCCTACTTAATCTTCAGCCACACAGTTTGCATCTCAATACCGTGCTGTTAGGTAACTAGGTGTGCTCCAATCCGGGACGACCTCGAGGGCAGGGAGACTCCACCCATCACGTATCTCCCGGGGAGAGGCGGAAATACCCGAGCTAGCCGAGCTAGCTCAGTCTGACCTTCTCGAACCCCCGCTGTTCATGGAGGGCCTCGTAAGACTCTAAGATTTAGAAGTCCCACTTTTACCCGCCCGAGACCGTCCACACGGATTTGAGCTTCCAATCCCAACGATATATTTCAACCAAAACGATATAGAACAACAGATTGAATGCAGCAGCAGATATGAGAATCCAGCTGTCCTCTATTAAGCCAGACATTAAAGAGATTTGCAAAAATATGTAAATTAGGGATTCATTCCTTTCTCCTCTCTTATCCTTTTAAAATTAAGTTTAAAACTAAGTTTTAAAAGGATAAAAGAGAATATGCACTACTCTTCTAACAATTTTTTTGGGAAAATAAATTTGTGTTTCAAAAAATTTGTAATTTATGTTAACATATAATAGGTTTATTATTGTTATTTTAAATGAGTAAATATATATTTTTAAAAATGATCAGTTTTCATTCCTAATGTAATAAATATTGATAGATATAACTCACTAAAACAAAGACTTTTTGGGGTTCTTAATAATCTTTAAGAATGTAAGAGATCATGAGACTAAAAGTTTGAGAACAACTGATATGGACTGTCAGAACTCTGTCAACTCTGATTAAAACCACCTATTATGTCTGATTAAAATAATTTATCAGCACTGACTAAAATAATCTAATTCTAACCTTTAATTTTACAGACGCGGAAACTGAGGCCCTTAAATGACTTGACTAAACTCTTTTTGTTCTTGTTCATTTGTATCCAACTTCTTTGTGACCCAATTTGGGGTTTTCTTGGCAAAGATACTGGAGTGGTTTGCCATTTCGTTCTCCAGCTCATTTTACAGATGAGGAAACTGAGGCAAACAGGGTTAAGTGACTTGCCCAGGGTCACACAGCTAGTAGGTGTCTGAGGACAGATTCAAACTCTAGAAGATGAGTATTCTTCACCCCAGGTCCAGCACTCTATCCACTGTACTACCTAACTGCCCAAGGTTACACCGGTAATAAATGGTAGTCAGGATTTGGTCCTGGATCCTCTGACACAGGAGCCCATGCTCTTTCCAGTGAATCCCCCTGACTCCCCTAGTTATATCAGCTCACTCTACCTGTATGTAGGAGGGTGGACCAGAGGCAGCATGGGAACATTTTACTACTAAAGACAGGGATGGAGACTATGAAAGAAGTGGGAAGCACAGAGGAAAGAAAAGTGGAAATACTGAAGACAAACTTTACCATTTTAGAGAAGACTGATCCCACTCCAGCAGCTAAAGCAGTTGGTGGATTGCCAGAGCTTAAGGAAGGGAAGGGAAGGGAAGAGAAGGGAAGAGAAGGGAAGGGAAGGGAAGGGAAGGGAAGGGAAGGGAAGGGAAGGGAAAAAGCATTTATTGCACTATGTTAAGCACTTGACACATATTTCTTTTGAACCTCACAACAACCCTGGGAGGAAGTTGCTATTTTGATCCCTATTTTTAAAGTTCAAAAAACTGAGGGAGGCAGACAGAGGTTAAGTGATTTGCAAAAATGTCTGAGGCTAAATTTGAACTCAGGTCTGATTCCACATCCAGTACTCTATCTAATGCACTACCTAGATGCCTGAAATAGTTGCCTGGCACCTTGCCCTTTGTTGATCTTAGGATCAAGTATCCAGAGCTGGAAGGACCTTAGAGACTCTATCCCCTCATTTTACATATAAGGAAACTGAGGCCTAAGGGAGTGAAGTGACTTGAACAGGATCACATACATTGTTAGCAACAAGTCAAAGATTTGAACCTAAGACTTCTGATTTCAACAGTCAGTGCTGTATCCTATACTAATTGAACTGATATGAATTGAATTGATAGCAGATTATAATTCTGGTAAAATCAAAATTTCAGTAGCCTTCTTTTCCAGGGTCCATAGAAGGTATCTTACTCTTTTTAAAAAAGCCAAATTAAAAACCGTTCCAAACATTTCATTTGGATCTTTATAGACCAAATAGGATCTGTGTCTCAATAGAGAGGGAGGGGGAGATATCACATTTTTCCTTCCACATCCTGGATGAGTCTCTGCACTGTCCAGAATAGATTGATTTGTAGAATATCCTCCAAGGTTTAGATACTGGTCTGTCTCTAGCTGTAGCAATATTACAGCAACAGAAAATTTGCATGGACTGAAAGACTTACCCAGTCTGATTCAGGATGGCTCATTAATATGTCAATACTTCAAGGATCTATGATTGCCGCAGTTTGGGTCTGCTTTCCCTGCCTTAGTAGATGTTCTTCATGAGTTACTGTAGCACCCCCTTCTCCCTCCAAAAATTATCACCTGGGGACAGATCTTTTGGTGATGAACCTCCACACACTCAGCTCTGCTGGCAGGACCTTGAACAAGAAATATATGATTCATCACCAGACCTGTGCTTGAAGCCTTTCCAAATGAGTAGTACCTGTTAGAGTCTGTGCTCCAGTGCTATTGCCTTGGAGATCTCTGAGGTCATTAATAACAAAAGTGAATCATGGCTATAATCATACTTCAAATGCATATAGGACCTTTAACTTCTCTGAATGCTTTTACAGCTATTATTTCATTAAAATGGACCAAGAAGAATGACTAATTCTGTATTCTTGCCCCCTGAAGGGTTGGAGGAGATGGGCTGCTGTGAAAATAACTTACCAAATTTTGGGGTCATTAGCTTGACCTGAGTTACAATTGTACTGACATGGTTTTTGCCACTTCTTGACCTGGGCTCAGTCTGCTGAAATTTTCATGCTAGGCTAAATACATGTTGTGTGCAGTGCACCCTCTTAGGTGCTGAGAATGCAGACAAAACTAGTCTTTGCCTTGCCAGGCAAAACTTGTTATTTAGGATGAGTTCCTGGACCTCTGTGGGCTTTGATTTCCTCTTCAGAGGAGTGAGAAGTTGGTCTGCAATGACTTCTTAAAGGCTTTTCCGTCTCTGAATTTATGATCTTCTGATCATATGCTTTGCGAAAGTGTAATTATCCCTTCCATGCCACATGTGATCTGGAAAGTCTATGCAAAGTTTTTTGGCTTTCCCTATGTTTCAGAGAACAAGGCTAAATTATTATGATATTAAAAGATAAAATAAGTTGATATCATACAATACTATGCATATATATATATATATATATATATATATATGCATTTCTTGGTTCTTAGTCTTTTTCTGTCTGCTAGCCTTTGCATATGATCTGTGGCTTCCACAAAACTCCCCCAAAATTCCCATTTAATTTCTTATGCCAACCTACGATATATTGAAGCTGCAAGGAGAAAATTGTGATGTGAAGGGATAACTGTATAGCTAAATATATATATACACATATAGGTATGCATAAACATATATTATATATATTATATACATACATACATATATGTATACATACGTGTATATTATATATAGCTAAAGCTCCTCAGGGAATGCATGCAGGGTAGGAGGGCAGAAAATATACAAATAATTAAACAGGATAATTTTAGGAGGGAAAAATCTGAGGGGAAGGTGGAATCAGAAGATGGTACCATAAGTGAGCTAAGTCTTGAAGGAAACCAAGAATTCTGAAAGGCAAAGAGAAGGAGTGTTTTCCAGGCATGGAAAATAGTTTGGGCAAAGGCATGTAAGTGGAAGATGCAGCACTGAGTTTGGGGAACATCACATTGGTCAGTTTGGGAGAAATGTAGAATGTGTGTGATAGAAAAAAAAGGAAGACTGAAGCTAGTTTGTGACAGACCTTAAATGTCAGGGGGAGGAGAGGTGAGGTAACATTGTACATAATAAGAAGGTAGACTCATATAAAAAAAAAATCTAAGAACCAGAGTTTGTGGAACAAGGTGGAGAGTATTGGGGTGAAAATCAATGATTGGAGAAGGAAAAACAGTTTTGTTATCAGGATATGCTGTAAACTTTTGAACAATAACTTGAAATGGATGAAGAAATCAGGATACAAGATTGTAAGCTTGATACAAAGACACAACATAGTAGTGAAATGAGAGATCAATTATCCCAACATCTCTTGGAGTTCTCTTTATCAGCCAAGTCAAGGCTTCTTGATTTGCCTTAATACTTCCATCTTTCAAAAATTGTAGGAATCAACAAATGAAAATCTATTCTGGATCTGATTCTCACTAAAAGGATAAACTAGTTACTTGGGTGGAAATGATGGAAGTATTGGGGGGACGGTGAGCACTCTTTCCTAGATTTTGTGACTGAGAAGAAGAGAGGTCTCATCTGACTTACACTTTGGATTCAAGAGAACCAGCTTTAAAAGGGTTTAGATAGAATTCCATGACTAAATTTTGATAGAGGAAGTCAGCCCAAGAGATCTGGGAAAGTGAAGAATGAAATTCTGAAGATCCAAAGGGAAGCAAAATCCTGGAGAAGGAAAAATGAGATTTAGCTGAATAAATGAAACGAGACTGAGTGGCAGACGATAAATGTATAAGACCATGAAACACTCTTGTAAAAAAAATATCAAGAATACCAAAGTTCACAGTGAAAGAAACAGACCTCCAGCAGCAACAAACATTTCTTAAGCATTTATTAAATGCTAGACAATGTGCTAAGGAGTGGGGACACACATAAAAACCAAAACAATTCCTGCCTCAAGGAACTTGCATTCTAATGAGGGAGACAGTATCTAGATAAACAGGCACACGCAAGATGGCAAGATGCCTACAAGGGAATCTTAGGGGAGAAAACACCAGGACATCAAGGGAGTGGGGAGAACAAACAGTTATTAATTGATTGATTTACTTATTTATTTGTTAAGATTTATAAAGTACTTTACTGGGTGAGATAGGTATTGTACTCTCTATTTTATGTGTAAGGAAACAATTTGAGAAGTGATATGACTTAGTTGCTGGTGATCACGCCATTCATAAGAGGATTTGAACCGAGGTTTCCCAACACTAGGACAGGTAGACACCATGATCAGCACCAAGGTGACCAGAAAAATGCTGTGCTTTTCCCCAAATATAGAAACTTCCTATTGGACCATCGAGACAAACATTTATTAAGCCCATACTACATGCCAAGTCATGGGAGGTACAAGCATTCTCTTATTTCAGATTGTGTTTTGGGGACAGAATAAAGTACTAACACAAATCACCGGATATTTAGCAAAGAAAGTTTATTTCACCCTAACATAGCAAGAATATTCAACAAGGATATAGTGGCCCTTAGCTCTCTGAATGAGAAACCCCTATCTTCCTCTAGAAACACAATTGGTCAGTACGTCATTAAGTGTGGTAACTCAGTGGTCTTAGGCACCCACCAAGTCTGACAGACCTGACTCCACAGAGCTGGGATTTTTAATGTTCCAGATGACCAGGGAAGGCAGAGTCAATTAGGTCCTGGGGACAACTTTGTGCTATCGCTAGGCACTGTGCTGAGTGCTTTACAAATATTTCATTTGGGTCCCTTGAGAGAAGTTGGAAAGACCACCCTGGGTAGAAGGTGATGATTAGTCAGAATTAGAGTTGGAATTAAGGTTACTTGATTTTTGAAGGAAGCTGAGGATTCTAAGAGGTGGTGGTAAGGTGAATTCCCTTAAATGGGACCTTCATTCAGCCTTCTCTGACTGTTATTCAGTTGTGTAACTCTGTGTGGTCCCATGGAGTTTTGTCCATGGGGTTTTCTTGGCAAATGTGCTGAAGTGGTTTGCCATTTCCTTCTGTAGTGTGTCCCCATCTTACAGATGAAGAACTAAGGCACCTATGGGTTAAATGACTTGGACAGGGTCAACCAGCTAGTAAGTGTCAGAGGCTGGATTTTGACTCAGATCATCCTGACTTCAGGTCCAGCACTGTATCTGCTGTACCACCTACCTGGCCTTGGCAAACACTGATCCTCTTTTTTACCTGACTGACCATAGCTTTTATTATATATGCTGTACATTTTTGTGTGCAATAGTGATAGATTCATAGAATCTTAGAACTGAATGATACCTTGGATCTCATCCAGGTCAATCTCTCATTCAGTATTGGAATCATACCTAGAATATCTCTGACTAGTGGTCAGCCAACTTCTCTTGAATGCTTCTAGTGGTGGGCTGCTCACTATCTAAAAATATGATCTCTTTCATATTTGGACAGTTCTAATTGTTATATTTGGTCTATACCATATTCTGTAATTAATTGAAAATGGATACATGATCTGAATATTTAAGATCATGCCATAAAAACTTAATAGAAAAGCATACCTATAACTTTCACAGCTATGAGTAGATGTATTCTTAATTGAAGAAGAATCAGGGTCCATTACAAAAGATAAAAATATATAACTTTGATTACATGAAACTGAAAAACTGCACACATATTATTTCACTTAAGATAAATAGGAAAGTTGTCAAGTGGGGAAGAAATCTTTGTATCTTATCTCCTTGATTAATAAGGTTTGGCATCCAAGATATATAGATAACTAATAGAAAAAATAAGAACAAAAGCCATTATCCAAAATATAAGTGGTTAAAAGATATGAACAAACAGTTCTCAAAATTATTGCAAACTATTAACAGGAACATAATAAAATACTCCAAGTCACCAATAATGAGAAAAATGCAAATCAAAACAACACTGAGATTTCATTTCATATCCAGAAAATTGGAAAATATGGGATTAGTCAATTTTGGAGAGTTTGAGGAAAGGTGATGGAACTATGAATTAATACCACCAATCTGGAAAGCAATATGGAATTATGCAAATAAAATGCTAAAATGTCTCTTTGACCCAGGGATTCTGCTACTAGGAATATACACCAAGGAGGTCATTGATTAACAATATTTGCAGCAACACTTTTTGAGGTGTTGAAGAATTGAAAGCAAAGTAGATGCCCATTGATTCAGAGAATGGGTGAAAAATAATTGTGGCACATGAATGCAATGGAATATTACTGTGTTGTAAGAGGTGGTGAATATGATGAATGCAGAGAAGCACTGAAAGTCTTACATGCACTGATCCAGAACTAAGTAAGCAGAGTCAAGAAAAGAAGTGCACGACTACATTAATGTAAATGCAAAGAACAACCATCACAAAATTATTGAAATGAATGCTGCAAAATTCCAAAAATAAACATACCCCCAGAGGAGAAATATGAAGACACTTCCCCCTACTCCTTTGTGTATGCAAGAGTTCCATGGCTTTGGAGTATCACATGTATCATCAGTTTTTTTGGATGTATTGATTGGTTTTGCTGATTTCTTCCCCTCCCCCCCTTTTTGTTATATGGAGATGATTCTCTGAAAAGGGGAAAGGGAGGAATACAGGGAAATTCAGACCATGTAAAAATAAAATATGTCAATAAAATGTATTTTGAAATGTGATTATATTCAATTCAATCATTTAGTCAATTAGCATTTATTAAGTGCCTTCTATGTGCCCGGAATTCTGGGGCGGGGCACAGGGAACATGCCAATAATTATGCACAGACTCAATATGGCATAAATTAGGCGGTAGTCTCAGAGGGAAATTCTGCTTTTGAAATTCTGTTTATGTGGGTCAGTAATCTCCCCAAATAGACTGAGTCCCTTCAAAGTGGAGACCATTGTTCATTTATTTTTCTTTTCCCCCTGTAGGGGGAAAATGCCCCATACAAGGACACCATAGACATGGACACTACAGCTATTTAATAAATACTTGGGGAAGCACTTTGCAATGGAAAGAGCATTCAAATGGTTGTCAGAAGGCCTCAGTCCTAATCTGACTTTTCTTTCTAATTCGTTGTGAGATATTGTGCAAAGCCCCCCTTTCCTCTGAGCCCTAAGTTCCCCATCTAAAAATGAGTAGACTGTACTTGATGGTTTCTTTTGCATCCCACAGTCCCCTAAAGCTTGATGTAAAAACTGGAGCACAAGAGAGGCCTGATTTATACAAGCCCTTAATTCACCTTTGTTTTAATTGTTCTAATGATAAGGTAACAAGGAGCAGATGGCCTCACTTATGGGAACCCTCTGGAAACCAGATGGTCCAAAGATCTGAAACAACAAGGAGCCATGTTGGAAAGACAAGTTCTAATTAAGTGGACTGCCATATGCTTCGACCTTTAGTGAACCCTGGTTTTTATAAATCTAAGTAGTGACACAGTGGACATCCACGTAGAGAGGACTAACTGTGGTGGCATTTGGTCGGCAGGGTCGCTCAAAATGTCATTATTAACTGCACCATGAGAATATTCTTCCCCTCTGGCAGATTCCTGAGGCTTGTCAGTGACCTAATGTCAACTGTTACTCAGACAGAGAATTATTTACCAATATCTACAAGAATCCATGCTTGTCATGGGGAATCAAGAGTCCCTTTCTAGTTCATCATCTTTCCACGTATAAGACAAGCATGTAGAAATTTCTTGCTTAGGGGTAAATCAACCTGAAGTATCTAAATCTCTTTAGATTTTGGAAGGGGTATCAAGAAAAGGTATTCATAGGGTCATAGGGTTTATGGTAAAGGGAACCTTAGAAATCATCTGGTTGTCTAGCCCCTTTAATTTGGAGATGAGGAAACTGAAGTCAAGAATAGTGATGTGACTTACCCAGGGTCACATAATTAATAAATGGCAGAAGTGGGGCTCCAATCTTCTGATTCCAATCCACTGCCCTGGAAAAGTAGAGAAAATTAAATACAGAGGGCAGTGACTCTCAAAGTTGTGTCTGGAGACCATTAAGCCACTTTTGGGAGTTTACAAGGTCAAAATTATTTTAATTATAAGACATTTTAACTTTGAATACAGGTAATATAGATGGACATGATCCTAAACAAAAGCTCTTGGCAGGGAGTTGGGGTGGGGAGGTTTCTCAATAATTAGTGTAAAGAGGCCCTGAGACCAAAAGTTTTGAGGGCTGCTGGTCTAGGAGCATATTGTGCTTATGATCAATAACAGATATTTTCTGAAATATTTGAGTTATAATTATACAGTAGTTTCAATTTTATGAATATAAATTCCCTTTAAAATCCTGCTCAAAAATCAGCTCACCCAAGAAATCTCTGATTGCTTTCATTTGGCTTTGATTTCTCTTTTAACATACTTCTTGCTAAATTTGGCATACATTGTTGAGAAACAACATCATGTTGGGGAAATAGCATTGCACCAGGAGACTAGGGCTTACACATCCTGGTTCTCATGTTTGGAAGCTGTGAGATTTTGGATGCATCATTTCACCACTCGAAGCCTCAGCTTCTTCCTTACTAATATGGTAATGATGACACTTGTCCTGCCAACTCTGGAGCTGTGGAGAGGAAAATGCATTGAAAACAATAAAGTGCCATGTAAATGTGAGCTACCATAAATCTACAGTTGTTGGTTATATTAGACTGCTCAGTCTTCCTAAGACACATCTCATTGTTTCCCGTGTTGTACTGGACTGTGATCTATCCATGGTGAGGAACAGATTTTTCTATGTCTTCCCCCTTCCTCCCTCCCTCGCTCTCTCTCTCTCTTTCTCTCTCTCTCTCTCTCTCTCTCTCTCTCTCTCTCTCTCTATATATATATATATATATATATATATATATATATGTAAATTTCTCCTCCCCCTCCGCAGCGTCTAGTATTTGCTCTGTAAACAAGGAAAAGTCAACATATACAATACCAATGCAAATACTTTTGTTTTTTTTACAAGCTACCACCAATAGCTTCTGTAATTCTTTAAAGTGATGAGGAATAATTGTAGGGAACCACAAAAGTTGCTTTCTATGTGGTATAATGAATTTTGTTTCCAAAGCTGGAGAAGATAATTAGGAATTAAGCTAATCCAATCCATCAGTACATCCTACTGACAAGTAGAAATACTGACAAAGCTGTTCTAAACTAGCCGTAAGACAAAAATCTGTATAACAAAGCCATTATTTCATTTCATTTTAATGGAATATTTCTTTTTTTTAAATTAAGTAATTTATTTGTTTTCAGTTTTTTACAATCACTTCCATATATCTTAGATTTTCCCCTCCCTCCCCTACCTTCTGTCTTGCTTCCCTTCTCCCTCCCCAAGATGACATGCAACCTTATATAGGCTCTATACATACATTCTTATTAAATACATTTTTACCTAAGTCATGTTGCATAGAGGAATTAAAATGAATGGGAGAAACCATAAAACCAAACAAAACAGGACAAAACATCACTTCTTGCCAACAGTCTTCCCCCTCTCCCTTTTCCCAGATAGTGCTGATCAGAAACAAGAGGGTCTGGATTCAATTGTCGACTGACACTATTTGTCCTTCCTTTTCCTTAACTGTAAAATGAGCTGAGGCCTCTGAGATTCCTTTTTGCTCTAGCTCTATGATCCTAGCACCTGGGTTCAAATCTTGCCTCTTTGACTTCCTCCTTGTGTGACTTTGGATAATTCCCTTGATCTCTTGAGGACTTTCTAAGGCCTAGGCTAGATGATCTTTAGGGTCTCTCCTAGCTCATCTTCAATCCTATGAGCTGTTCTGTTAAAAACACTTGGAGAAATAGAAAAAAATGATTTCTGTTTGTTAAGTTGTCAAGTTGTAAAGTTGGCAAGAGGAGGGAAGTAAAATGAGTGAGTTCATCAGAGAGGGTAAAGGAGGATGAGAAGGGGAGAATAAAATATAGACATAGTAGATAGTGAAGAAAGACTGTTCCACTCAAGAACTTAGGCTTTTTGGCTTCTCCATTTCATCCTGCAATATTTGCATTGGTTGGGAAGAGGACTTGCCCTCTTTGGGATAAAAATGTGACCTCTATCTCTTAAAATCACTTTCAGGCTATACAAAAATAGTGACCCTGAGTAAGTCGGTATGATATGTAGGGACTGGATTAGTTAACCTCTAATTTCTCTTCCCAGTCTATACTTATGATCCTATAAGTCGATGAAGTTCTTGAACCTTCAAAGAAATCATGGCTGCCCTTGAATTCTATCTCTTTGTTGTCACCCTTTCCTTGTCATCCCCATCCCACCACTGCTTTCTTTAGTTCTCTGAGGAATTGTGCGTCTCAGTTCTGCTATATGGAGACATCTGTCCATGTAAATAAAAGTAGTTTCTACAGACCTTGGCCTAAAGGGGCCAAGATCTTCCAGTGCATCCTGGGTCATCTCCAGTCATTCTGGGGAATATCTGGTCACTGGATCCAGATGGCCCAGGAGGAGACGTGAGTCTGGTGACCTGCACAGCCCTCCCTCACTCAAAACAAAGTCAAGTGCAAGTCATGTCATCATTTTTCTGATGGCATGGTCTTCTTCAGCAACATAGGATGAACACAACAACAACAACAAGTTTCTATAGAGAAAAAGTTAAATTAGTTTTTTTCATTAAAGTAAAAATTTGTAAAATGAGAGTCCATTTAGTGACTGATGGGGGTATTTTTATATTTTCAGACACCTAACACTTACAAGGTACTATGGGAGTCCTTGTGATTTTATTGTGAAGAAGAATAATTTATTAATTCTTAAGGTTTAGTCAAAGGTATATATCATATAAAGCCATTGAACAGATCTATGAAATTCCAGGTTTATATGACATTTCAAATAGACATTAAATTCAAACATAGTGTTACTGCCTAAGGTAATTAATGTTCTTAGTCAAAACAAGCCTTCCTTACTCAAAGTAATCCTACAATTGACCATAACAATAGTAGTATAAACTGGAATAAAATTAATGAATTTTCTAACTCTTTTCCCCTGTTAATAGCTAGTGTTTATTTTTTTTTTTAATCTGGGACAATCTAAATCCTTTAAATGAATCCTGGGAAATTCTACCATTTCCTAGTCTAAACTTCACCTGTAGGTTTCACAACAAAATGAAACAAAATGAAATCATCACACTCCCAAGACCTGGAGCCATAGGTGGAATATAACTTTCAGAGTAAATATGAAGACTTTTATGAGTTAAGGGAAAAGTTTTTGTTACTTGTTCAGAAATAATAATAATAATGATAGTACTGTCCATATAGTACTTTAGGTTTACAACGCACTTTCCTCGCAGTGATTCTGGGAGCAGGTCATAGGATAAAAGGTTTAGAGTTGGAATTACCTGAGACATAATTGACCCTAAACCTTCATTTTACAGATGAGGAAACTGAAGCCCAGAAAGGTGAGCTAACGTGGTTGGAGTTACACAGAGCTAGCTGGGGAGTGACAGAGCCAAGCCTCAATCCCATGTTTTCCCAACCCTGGGTCTCTTACTCATTCTATTAGATTAGTGCTTTTCAAAGTGTGGACCACAGACCCTAGCTTTCTGAGACTCTATAAGATGACTTCCAAGATCAAAACTATTTTCACAATAATTCTACGACATTATTTTTCTTATTATATGTTCCTTCCTTTTCCAACTCTGTAGATATGGGTGAGGCCATATTTTCCTCATATACTTAAGCCAAAACAACTTATCACAACAGATAGAATGGAGGAGATGTGCGAAGCCAAATGTCTTCTAATAAACTATATATTAAAGAGGTTTGCAAAAATATGTAAAATAATGCCTCTGTTCTCACTAAATTTTTGTTGGAAAATATAGTTATTTTCCCTAAAAATATGTTGTCACAATGTTTATTATTTTTAAATGAAATAATAAATAAATGCTTTAATTGAAAAAAATTAATGTCAAACACTGCAAATATTGATAGATATAGCACATATAAACAAAAACTTTTTAGGATCTTAAATAACTTTCAAGACTATAAAGGGACTTAAAATGTCATCTCCCAAAGAATCAAGATGTATTTTCTGCATGCTGTCTCATTAAGACAATGATTATTTGTCAAAAGCAATAACAATGTTATTGAAGTTCTCCCCACAAATACCAGAATGCATAAAGGTTATGACTAAGACCAGAAAGTCTGAGAACCACTGTAGCAGATAACACTGCTCTTCTGGGTAGAGCAAAAATGATTATACCCACTCAAAAATGAGGTGAAGTGACTTGGCTCTTGTCTGACAGCTGTTATGCTTAAACAAATGTATTGACTACATCAAGTAGTTTTTTGAAAAACAACAAATTGAGATAATTATCTAAATAATCTCCTTCAAGAAGGAACTGAATTTTGAAAACTCAGCAAATTAATAAAGTCCATCACCAGTTCTGAATTCTTCAGAAGTGCCCAAGGTCACATTAACAGTAAGTAGTAAAGTCACACTGAGTCTTCTGCTACTCTGGGCCTTCTGCCCAGACCACAAAGACATCTTCCATTTGATCTACTTGATGCCAAATTGGATAGTTAATATTTTAAGTCTCATCTGACTTTCCTGATCTTTGGTGGTACCCTCTCTTGTCTTATCCTAAAGTTCAGTAGGTTAGTGCTCTTGCCTTCTCAGTCCTGGCAGCATTTGGGACTTTCAGCCATTACCACTTCTAATAACATCTCTAGAAGATTGGCTTCATCTATATTTGGTCTCAAAGTCTCCCCGGGAAGATAAAAAATGGTAAAATGGTGCTGAACTTAAGGACTACTTGGTCTTTATGTACATTATCTCATCTGATTCTAACAATCCTGCAAAGTAGGTACCATAGGTGTTAGTATCTTCATTTACAGATGGGGAAACTAAGGCTGAGAGGCCGAGGAAATTGCTAAGTGTCGTAGATGAGATCTGAATTTAGCTTGCTTAATTCTAAGTCCCCTTCACTCTATCCTTACTAATGAGAGTGTTGAAAAGTTCTTTAAAGGCTGCATGTGCTTGCGTGCACACACACACACACACACACACACACACACACACACACATACACACCTAAGCTGTATTTAGTGAAACTTTTCTAGGCAGAAATGAACTTAGTGTCACTCTACTCTAGCTAATGTTCTCACAATGGGGAAGAAAAATGAGTATTTTAAGTAATTTAAACCTAGCTACAGTATAGCTTAAAAAGATCTCCCACTCAACTCAGTGATACTAAAAATTTATTCTCTACACATACAATTAGGTAAATTGCAAGTAAGATATCAAGCAACCACTGAGAGAATGGAAAACTACCAGCTTCTAGTAGTAAATTGCCTTTTAGTAATAAAATGAGTTATTTCATTACACTGTACAACAAAAAGAAGCAAATCTTGCTTTAGAAATCATAATCTTTATACACTGGTGTTTGTGGGCAAGACTTCAGTAGCATCTAGTAGGAATGGATTTGCTGGTTTTGTTCATAGCCATTGTTTTAGTGAGACAGCATGCTAAGCATACATACATACGTACGGTATCCTTTGGGATGCGACATTTCAGGACAGTATGACCTGTGTCATTCATACAATGCATACATCCTCACTAAAGACCAAATGCTAGTTAATGTTCACAGATTTAGAAATTAAAGTAGCTAGGTTCCAGCTTCTTTTCCTTCTCCTTCTCCTTTTCCTCCTCTTCCTCCTCCTCTAATACTTTTAAGTCTTGCCTTCATTAAATCCATTAGTGACTAATAACAATGTGTTTGGATTTCAAATGTGTTTACATTTCACAGTAAGAACTCAAGTTTGATTAACTCCTTTCTTCCCTCCTTCCTTCCTCCCTCCCTCCATCCCTCCCTTCCTCCCTCCATCCCTCCCTTCCTTCCTCTCTCCCTCCCTTCCTTCCTACCTTCCTTCCTTCCTATATATCAAGATGCTAGCTAAATTTATATCAAGAGAAGATTAAGTGGAGCATTAAGAATCATCTTAACCCTTGAAAGATATCACCAGGAAAGTTCTGCAATGCTTTAGAGCATAGAGTTTTTAACCCTTTTTGTATCATAGACCTCTTTTGCAGTCTGGTAAAATCTATAGACCCTATCCCACAGGGATGTTTTTATATGTGTAAAGTAAAATATATAGGATTACAAAGGAAACCAATTTTATTAAAATTCACTCATCAAAGTATAAAAAAAGACAAAGTTCATGAACTCCAAGTTAAGAAACTCTGTGAGAGGTTTAAAAATATAAAAACTATTCAATATATAGTTAAATGTACTAATGAAGGAATACTTGGAAATAGTAAAGTTAGGGTAAATAATCTTTTCATGTGTGAACTAAAGGGAAAAGACTACAATTACTGAGCTTAATATATTTTTTAAAACTCAGGACAGTTTTCTACTTTCTCTGTCTCTAGTTCTCCAGTTTTACCAGCTAATTGAGGCATTTTTGATGATTGATCAGATGAGTATCATGTCAGTATCACGAGATTTGAGTGTTCTGAAACTGAAATAGAACTTTTGAAGAGCTAAAAGGCCCCTATCTGAGGCCCAGAGAAGTGGATCAGGCTTGGCCATTGTAATTCAGCCAAGAGAAAAGGACTAACTCAGTAGAGGAAACTTTAAAAATATTCCAAATTCTTAATGGTTCAGGAGGTTTCCTGGAAGAAGGAGGCTTTGAAAGGAATGAAAGTCACAGAAAAACATGGTCTGAGAGTTGGAATGGACCTTGGTGGTCATCTAGTCCAAACCAGGCACACAACAAAATCTATTCTGCATCCTACTTGACAAGAAGTCTTTGGGGAAATCTACCTCCCCAGGCAGCCTTGTCTAGCTGTGTTTGAAAGGCCTAAATTTACCTTTGAAGCTTTCATCTAATGTGCCTCATTCTGCCCTCTGGGGCTAAGTATTGCAGGTCTCATCTGTCTAATACACGACAGCCCTTCAAATATTTGAAGACAGCTATTATGCTGCCCTTAAGTCTGCTGTTCCTCAGAACAATAATCTCCAGGTTTTTGTTTTTTTTCTTAATGAGATACACATAAAGCACAAATTGGAGGCTCTTCATGTTCTTGTATGCCCTTCCTCAGGTGCTCTCCAGCTTTTCCATGTGCTGCCCAGAATGGAAAGTGGTATTCTAGATGTGTTGACCAGGGCAAAGTTGAAGGGATTTAGTTTGGAGATTGTTCTATGCACAAACACATGCACGGACATACACAGACAGACTGACAGACACACACAGACAGACACACACACACATACACACACAGCCTTGCTGGATTTGTCCACCCCAACTGGCAATTCTTCCTGAAGCAAAAATTTCAAAGTTCATTACTTTGGCAATTTCTCAGCTCATCATGGGGCCTCTGGTCGATGGTGGTTGTCATGAGTTTTAAAAAAATGCAGCTCCTTAATTAGCTCCTGGATAGAAACTGCTTCCATCATTGAGCTGAGATCCATTCATTGTGCACACTGGGCACCAGCATTAAAATGAGTAGTAATTGGCTAACATCGGAAAGAGATAAATTTAGTTTAGGTATCTGGGAACAAAACTGCTTTGTACAATAAATCAGGGAGTGGAACAATCTGATTAATGATCATGAAACAATCATTAGAAGCCTCAAAGAGAATATGGGATAAATTGGTGGGATGAGTAGAATAAAGACGTAGAAAAAAGTTCTGGATAAAAATCACCTCCATTTTGTATTCAGTCTCTGAGAATAACATACACGCATGTATGTGCATGTACATATGTTGTTATATGTATGTGCGTATATATATGATGAATTGTAATGTAAATAATCAAAAAGTCACTTTCACTTGGTATTTTCTGCTTTATCTCCCTTTTAGAGCAAGAGGAAAAATCCTGATAGTCATATTGGCTTCCTGTGTGACCATGATGAAGTCTCTTTACTTCTCTGGGTCTTAATTTTCTTATTTGTAATACCTACTTTGTAGATTTGTTATAAACTCAAATGAGGTGAAGTGTATAGGTCACTTTAGCAACTTTAGAGTGCAATATAAAGTGAGTTACGATCACTCCTGCTGTTGTAACTAGGTCAAATACAGATCTTGGGTCTAATGACTTCCAGCACATTCTGCATCCTTTCCTAATGGGTTCAATGCCCAGCTCACAGTTCCTTCTCTCTATCCCAGATCCTGTGTTCATGCTAGGGAACTTCAGTATACATGCTGATATTCCCTCAAATATCTTGACTTCTTAGTTCCTCAAATCACTCAATGCCTGTAACCTTATCTGTCTATCCTACTTTAGCTGGGATATGTGGATACAGTTGTACCCCTGATCTTGCCATCACTCCAAAGCATTCCCCTTCCATGTTCAATAACTCTAAAATTCCTTTATCTGATTATAATGTTTTATTATTTTTTCTCTCCCTTTGTTTCATGTATTCGAACCTCCTTTGTCCTTTCTGTGACGTTTTAGCCTATAACCTCTGCTCTGGCTGTATTCTCCTTCCTTCCCAATTTCCACCCCTTCTTGTATCAGTTCAACTCTATAGTATTTTCTGCTCTTGAATTCCTTGTCTCCTTGTCTCATTACCAACCATACCTTACCAAATCCCAACCCTGGATTGCCTTTATAATCTATCTCCTTTACTCATACTTGCTTGATGCAGAACAGAGCTGGAGGAAATCGTGAAATAATGTTGAGTCAACTATATATTAATGTTACCCAATCTTAACTGAGCCCTCAATGCAGCAAGGCAATTATTCTCTTAAATCAATTTTGTTATGAAATTCACTGCAATGATTGTTCTAACTCTTTTCTTCTCAATTTTGTGATGATGTCCTTTCTACCACGCTCTCAGTTGAGGACATAATGTTATTCTTCACTGAAAAAGTTGAGGTCATTCAGTAAAACCTCTTTCTGATGTCACTCCTACATACATACATACACACAGACACACAGACACACAGACACACACACAAACTATCTTCTCCTTTATTCCAGTCTCTGCTGAAGAAGTGGTCAGCCTTTCTTCGTGTTTCCTTGATACTAGCCTTTTCCATTTTTCTTTAGCAGATTGCCCTATCATGACCTCTTTTCATCTTTAAACTCTCTCTATATACCGATTCCTGCCCCTTACTTAAAGTAGCCCTCATTACATCCTACCATCCCCACCAGCTTTCATCTTATAGCTCTCCTCTGCTCAGCTGATTTTGGAAAAGCCACCTAAACTCATTGTCTGCATTTCCACTTCCATTGTCTTCTAAACCCTCTGTCATATGGTTTCTGACCTTGTTCAATTGAAACTGTTCTTTCTGAAGTTGTCAGTGATTTATTCATTGCAAACATTCAATAGCCTTTTCTTAATCTTCATTATTAGTGAATTCTCTGCTATATTTGACACTAGTAGCCCAGTGTTGTCACTATTGATAAAATTAGATGATATATGTGAAGTACCTCACAATACTTAAGGTGCTATATAGATATTAACTCCTGTTAGCTAGTATTGATTTCCTCCTCCTGGATACTGTTTCTTCTGAGTGTCATGCATTGTTCCCTTTTGTTGCTCCCCCTACATGTTTAACTGTGCCTCAGTTTCTTTTACTGAACCTTCACCCATGTCATGGATACTAACCGTGAGTATCCCCCAAGGCTCTGCTCCAGACTCGATTCTTTTTTCTCTATATTCTTTGACTTGGTGATCTCATCAGTACCCATGGGTTCAATGATCATTTCTATGGTGGCAATTTCTAATTCTCTTTAACCATCTTTGATCTTCCTGAAATCCAGTCATACATCATGAATTAGACATTTTGACCTAACTATGCCATAGGTATTTCAAACTCAGCATTTTCAAACAGGGTCCATTAGCTTTCTTTCATTTTCAAGGGTGCCACCATATTTACTAGAAACTCAGTAAAAAAAAATCCTGACTTCTCAATCTCACTTTCTTCATACATCCTCCCAGTTGTCATTTTTTTCCTTCCATACCTCTCAGATATACCCCCTTCCCTTCACTCATGTAGCCGCTATTCTAGCTCAGGCCCTCATCACTTCTTCCATTGACTAATACAATCACCTCCAAATTGGTCTCTCTGTCTCAAGTCTCCCACTGCTCCAATCTATCCTCCCCACACATAACTAACTGATTTTCCTAAAGCATAGGTCTCATCATTTCATTCTTTTGCTCTAATGGCTCCCTCTGAAACTATTCTGTCAGGCATTTAAACTGAACTTTTCAAAAACTAGTGTTTTCCTATGGTTCATATCTTCTTACACATTATTCCCCTACATGTACTATGTGGTCCAGCCACATTAGCCAACATGCTGTTTCTCAATACAACATTTATCTCTCCTCTGTGTCTTTGAATTAGCTGTTGCTCATGCCTGCTTTTAGACTTAGGCTTCTTTAATGACTGAGCTCAAATAGAATTTCTTCCAGGAAGCCTTTCCTAGGCCTCCCACTTGCTAGTGCCTTCTCCTCTGAAGTTACCTTCTATCTACCCTTTTATACACACACATGTATGTACGCACATGCACATATATATGTGTGTATATATACACATTTATGTCTTTACCATTAGAATCTAAGTTCCTTGTCATGACTATTTTTTCTTTTTCCTTACATTATCAGAATTTATCATAGTGTCTAGCACACAGTAATCACTTTTAAAAAGTTTGTTGACTGCTTGATTTAATGGTACTATAGAAAAAATAACTTCCTAGTTTTTTTTAAAGGATCACCTATAAAGACCATAGATTAAGAAGTAGAATGGACATTAGAATCTTCTAATCCAATTCCCTCAGTTACACATGAAGAAAAAGAGGCCAGAAGGAGGGGATAAGCCTCTCAGCTTTACATTTCCTGGAACCTAGGCTATTATTTTTGTTTGATCCCCAAGCTCACACCCTTTCCCATCCCCTCATTTCTACCTTCTTCTGAGAACTGTAATCAAATCAAGACAACCACTGTATGATTTTTCAGACCAAAATATCTTTCATTGGCCACTGTTCCTCTACATGTAGTGTCTCTCCATTAGAATATAATTTTCCTGAGGGCAGAGACTGTCTTGCTTTTCTATTTTTATCCCCAGTGAGCAGCACAATGCTTGGTAAGTATTTAATAACTGCTTTTCATTGATTTATTCATTCGTTCATTCTTTGTCAAGTAGTAGGTGGCAGAGACAAGATTTGAGATCAGGTTCTCTGACCAAGTCAGTACTCCTACTACTATATCATAGTGTCTCTCATGCAATGTATATAAAGAATTTTAAAAATATTTTTTCCAATTACATATAAAATCATTTTACATTCATTTTCCAAAATTTTGAGTTTAGCATTCTCTCCTTCCCTCATTGAGGAGAGCAATTTGATATAGATTATACATGTGCAGTGATGCAAATATATTTCCTCATTAGTCATGTTTTAAAAGGAAACAGAGACCAAAAAAAAGGCCTCTCAAGAAAAATAAAGTAAAAAAATGCACCCATCTGCATTCAGACTCCATCAGCTTTCTTTCCCCCACTGGAGTTGAATAGCATTTTTTCATCATTAAGTCCTTTCGATTTGTCTTAGATCATTGTATTGCTGAGAATAGCTAAATCATCCATAGTTATTCATTGTACAATACGAATAATATTTTACTGTGTACAATGTTCTCCTGGTTTGGTTCCCTTCACCTTGTATCAGTTCGTGTAAGTCTTCCCAAGTTTTTCTGAAGGCACCAGGCTCATCATTTCTTATAGCACAATAGTATTCCATCACAGTCATTTGCTACAATTTGTTCAACAGTTCTTCAGTTGATGGGCATCCCTCAATTTCCAATTTTTTACCACCACAGAAAGAGTTTTTGGGTCAGATTGGTGATGCAGTGGACAGAGTACTGGACCTGGACTTAGGAAGCCATTTTTGTGAATTCAAATCTGACCTCAGACATTTACTAGCAGTGTGACTGTGGGCAAGTCACTTAACCCTGTTTGCCACAGTTTCTCTCTCTGTAAAATAAATTGAAGAAGGAAATGGGAAACCACTTCAATATCTTTGCCAAGAAAACCCCAAATAGGTTACAAAGAGTCAGATATGACTGAAATGACTGAACAACAACAAAATAAATATTTATGAGGGGGTGGAGCCAAGATGGTGGAGTAGAAGCAGGAGACTGCTAGAATTCTCCCCCCAAATCCCTCAAAAAATCTATAAAAATGACTCTAAACACATTCTAGAGGAGCAGAAGCCCCAAAATGATGGACTGAAGGAAATTTCCAGCCCAAGGCAATCTGGAAGGTGAATGGGAATTGCACCAGGCTGGGAGTGGAGAACAATTTTGCATTGGCCATGCTAGTGTGGATGGAGTTGGAGCAGGCCTTAGGGGACTGAATTGCTGGTAGCTGCTGGGGTTTCTGGACTTCTCCACCCACTAACAACAAGGACAGTTTCAAAGGTCAGTGGGAAGAGTGTCTCACCTGACTGAGAGGAGAGCATGGTCTGGCTCCAGCCCCAACCCCAGGGTGGTAGTAACTGTAGCTGCTTTTTGAGCACTCCATTTAATAAAGAACTTGAAAGTCAAGTAATTGGCTGGGAAAATGAGCAAATAGGAGAAAAAGAAGCAGACTATAGATTCTTACTTTCTCAGTGAAGAGGTAATTTTTTTTACATCATCAGTGACAAGGAAGATCAAAACATACAACAAGAAGAAGACAACAAGCCAAAGCTCCTACATCCAAAGCCTCCAGGAAAAACATGAATTGGTCTCAGGCTATGGAAGAGCTCAAAAAAGAATTCTGAAAATCAAGTAAGAGAAGTAGAGGAAAAATTGTAAAGAGAAATGAGAGTGACACAAGAAAATCATGAAAAATGAGTCAACAGCTTCCTAAAGGAAACACTCAAAAATGCTGAAGAAAATAACACCTTTTAAAAATTATACTAACCCAAATGGCAAAAGAGGTCCAAAAGTTCACTGAAGAAAGCCATTTTTTAAAAATTAGAATAGAGCAAATGGAAGCTAATGACTTTTGAAAATTCAAGAAATTATAAAACAAAACCAAAATAATTTGAAAATAGAAGACAGTGTGAAATATCTCATTGGGAAAAAAAAAAAAAAAAACAGCTGACTTGGAAAATTGATCCAGGAGAATTAAATTTAAAATTATTGGACTACCTGAAAGCCATGATCTAAAAAGGAGCCTAGACATCATCATTTAAGAAATTATCAAGAAAAACTGCCCTGATATTCTAGAACTAGAGGGTAAAATAGAAATGGAAATAATCCACTGATCACTCCTTGAAAGAAATTCCAGACTCTAAGCCTCACTGAATGCAAGTTGACAATCTACTCCTGCTTGGAACTGACATGAAGTTGGAGAGATATTGTTTCCCTGCAATGTCCCTACTCTTAGTGACAATTTCCTATAGTCAAAAGGTTTGTAAGCTTAATATCAGATCTATTAAATTATAGGTTGTTGGTAGGGGAACATCTGAAGTCAAGTCTAAAAGTAAGCTATTAGGCTTAGGTCTTTAGACCAACAACAATAAGTTGGGATCCCTTAATTCTTAGTAATAGTGTGGAGACAATTAGGTCAAGGGCTTATGAAGTGAGCATAAATAGTTATTATTTGTGTCTCAGTTGGTTAATGTTAAAAAAATTCATTTGTGGTCTATATTGTAAATGCTTTAAAAGAAATATCACCTGACCAATAGTTGGAATTGTGTTATGTGATATGAACTATGTTACAAATGAAAAAGACAAAAAAAAGTCCTAGTTGTAAATATATATATATATATATATATATATATATATATGTATATATACATTTGTAATGAGCTTTCTTTTCCTTGCTTAGGGAAGGGGGAAAAGTGAGAGAGAATTCCAAACTGAATATAAAACTGAATTTTAAAAGAACAAATATGTAATTAATCAAAACAAATTCTTGAATTGTCTATGTCCAAAAAAATTAAATGGCCCAATATGCTCTCTGACTCCTATCTCACCTTTCAGGTGTTGGTTTTATCATGAATCCTCTGAAGTCAAAGTTAATCATTGCAGTGATCAGAGTTCCTAAGTCTTTCAAAAAGTTGTTTGTTTTTACAATATTGTTGTTATTATATAAATTATTCTGGTGCTAGTCACTTCATTCTGCATCAGGTCACATTAGACTTCGCATTACTCTCTGAAATTGTCTCCATTTTTTACACTATAATCATTTTTCTGTTACATTCATATAATATAACTTGTTCCATCATTCCTCAACAGATGGGCACACATTCAGTTTCTAATTCTTTGCCAGCACTAAAAGAAGTGCTATACATATTTTTGTCTGTTTACCTTATCCTTTTCCACTTTCTTTAATCACTTTAGGGTGTAGACATAAGCATTGCTGGGTCAAAGATCATAGAATTCTATTAAACCCTTCTTGTAGTTTTTTTTTTACTTTTTATAAGTAATTATTATGTTTACCTTTTTTAAAAAAATGAGATAATAAAAGTAACAGAAAAACTGAAAAAAAAAAGAAATTCCAAAAGGAAAACTCCTAGGAATATTATAGCCAAATTCCAGAGTTCCCAGGTCAAGGAGAAAATATTATGAGCAGTCAGAAAGAAACAATTCAAGTACTATGGAAACATAATCAGTATTAGACAAGATCTAGCAGCTTCTACATCAAGGGAACAAAGGCTTGGAATATCATATTCCAGAGGTCAAAGGAGATAGGATTAAAACCAAGAGTCATCTACCCAGCAAAACTGAGTATCATACTTCAGGAGGAAAAATAGAATTTCAATGAAATAGAGGACTTCCAAGCATTCTCATTGAAAAGACCAGAGCTGAATAGAAAATTTGACTTACAAATACAAGAATCAAGAAAAGCATGAAAAGGTAAACAGGAAATAGAAATCACAAGGAACTTATTAAAGTTGAACTGTTTACATTCCTGCATGGAAAGATGATATTTGTAACTCGTGAGACCTTTCTCAGTATTAGGACAATTGGAGGGAAGACATATACATACATACATACATACATATTTATATACATACATATATATGTACATCTGTGTGTGTATGTGTATATACATATATTATATATAGAGAGAGTGGGGGTGGTGGCTCAGGGTAAGCTAAACATCAGGGATGATATCTAAAAAAAGAAGATTAAGTGTTGAGAGGAATGTACTAGGAGAAAGAGAAAGGGAGAGGTAGAATGCAGTAAATCATCTCATATAAAAGAGGCAAGAAAGAGTTTTTACAATGGAGGGGAAGAAGGAAGAAGATTAGAGGGAATAAATGAGCCTGCCTTACACTGGATTTGGCTTCAAGAGGGGATAGCATGTACACTTAATAGAATATGAAAATTTATCTTACCCTAAAGGAAACTGGGGGGAAAAGGGTAAGAGAGGGAGGACAATAGAAGGGATGACAGATTTGGGGAAGGGGTAATCAGAAGCAAATGCTTTGGTAGAGGGACAGGTCAAAAGAGAGAATAGAATAAATGGAGGACAGCACAGGATAGAGGAAAATATAGTTAGTCTTTCACAACATGACGGTTATGGAAGTGTTTTGCATGACTACACATGTATAACCTGTATTGAATTGCTTCCCTTCTCTATGAGGATGGATGGGGAGGGGGGAAAGGAGAGAATGTGGAACTCAAGCTTTAAAAATTAATATTAAAATTTTTATTACATGCAACTACGAAATAAGATATATAGGCAATGCGCTACAGAAATCTATGTTGTCCTATAGGAAAATAGAAGTGAAGGGGATGGAGGATGATAGAAGGGAGGGAAGACTGGAGGAAAGATAGTAGATTATCCTTTCTCACTCATAATTTAATTTTTTTGGATATCATCCTATCATAGTTAACTCACACCTGTGCCCTCTGTATACTCTGTATATTCCTTCTAACTGTTCTAATAATGAGAAAATTCTTAGGAGTTACAAGTACCGACTTCTCATATAGGAATAAAAATAGTTCAACCTTATTGAATCCCTTATGATTTCTCTGTCCTGTTTACCTTTTTTGCTTTCAGGCATCTTAGCTCTGAACTTTTCAGTAGGAGTGCTTGAAAGTACTTTAATTAAATTTCACTTTTTTTTCCTTCTGCATGATTATACCCAGTTTTACTGGGCAAGCGATTTATGATTGTAATTCCAGCTTCTTTGCTCTCTGTAATATCATATCCCAAGCACTCCAATCTTTTGATGTAGTTGCTGCTAAATTTTGTGTTATCCTGACTGTGGCTCCACAATATCTTTATGGCTACCTGTTGCATTTTCTCCTTGACCTGGGAGTTTTACAATTTGGCTGTAATATTCCTGGGAGTTTTCATTTTGAAATCTCTTTCAGGAGATGATCAGTGGATTCTTTCAATTTCTATTTTATCCTCTGCTTCTATGCTATCAGGGCAGTTTTCCTTGATAATTCCTTGAAAGATAATATCCAACCTCTTTTTTTGATCATGTCTTTCAGAAGTCCAATTCTGAAACAATCTCTTCTTGATTTATTTTCCAAGTCAGTTTTTTTAATGAGATATTTAACATTTTCTTCAATTTTTTGTTCTTTTGATTTTGTTTTATTATTTCTTGATGTCTTATGGGGTCACCAGCTTCCACTTACCCAATTCTAATTTTTAAGGAATTATTTTGTTTGCGAACTTTTGAATCTCCTTTTCCATTTGGCTAATTCTCTCTTTTTTTCTTCAGTGAATTTTTGTGCCTTTTTTTTTTTTTAATCATTTGGCTCATCCTGTTATTTGAGGTGTTATTTTCTTCAGTACTTTTTTTGTGTGCATCCTTTGCCAAGCTATTGGTTCTTTCTTTCATCATTTTCTTGTATCACTCTCATTTTCCCCCAGTTTTTCCTCTACCTCTCTTATTTGATTTTAAATCTTTTTTGAGCCCTTTCTTGAATTTTTGAGCCTGAAGCCAATTCACATATTTTTTTTTGAGACTATGCCTGTAGATATTATGGCGTTGTTGTCTTCTGAGCTTGTAATGTGCACTTCCTAGTCACCATAGTACCTTTCTATTGTCAGGTTATTTTTGTTGTTGTGCTTCACTTATTTTTCCAGGCTACTTCTTGACTTTTAACTTCATGTTAAAGTTAAGCTCTGCTCCCAAGCTGGAGGGAACATTGTTCCAGGGTTTTTGTGCTGCTGGCTTCAGGGCTATGTCTGAAGGTCTGTAAGTTTTCAGTTCTTCAAGGTAGTATGATCTAAGGAGAAGTGTGTTTATTATTCTCCTGGCCTATGCTCTGGTCTACGAGTGACTACAAATACTCTTTCCTGCCCTGAAACTGTGTCTAGGGTCCCTTCTCCTGCTAGTCCTCCTCCTAACCCTGGGATTGTGATCTTGAACCATGTATGGACAGTGCAACAGAATCCTGCACCCAATGCTAGCAAAGGGTGCCTTGTAAACTTCTGACCCATTTGTCATCTGCTGGCTGAGAACTTTGAAAACTTCATTTACCCTAAGGCCTGCTGCTGGCTTTCTGAGGCATGGCCTGTCAGCCTGTGCTATACTGTGCTCCACTTTCAACCCAGTGAGGCAGACTTTTTCTGCCTATCTTTGAAATAATCTTAGTCTGGAGAATTATTTTACTCCATCCTTTTGTGGTGCTCTGAATTCATTTTGAGGCATTATTTTAAAGTTGTTTGGAGGGGAATTTGGGAGAGCACAGGTGAGCTTTAGCAATGCTTAAATTGTCATTGTTGTTAGAATAATAATGACTAGTACCATATCTTTTATATAGTACATGTATATGTATGATATCTATCATTATTTATAGAAAAATCAGTATTTTCAAAAATTATTTATTAGGGAGTGGTTATAATTATTTTTACAATAGATTTAGCACAGGATTCCTTTAAACAGTTTTATTCTTTATTTAGAGTAGAGCGGTATTTAGTTTGCAGAAATCCCAGGATCATGGATTTAGAGCTGGAAGGATATCACATCCTTTGTTTTCTAGATAGGGAAATAAGATATAGAGAGGTTAAGTGATTGTGTAAGATCATAAAAGTTATACATGATAGAATTTTGAATCCAGGGCCAATGCCTCTGAGTTGCTCCAAGCTGAAAGCTCTCTCTACAGGGCCTGGACTTATACTTCAGATGGTCTGCAAAATGTTTATTGTATAATTTGGCATGCACCTGTAGTTGAGAGATTTCTGCTTGCACAGGTTAGTGAGAGCCACGAATGGTAACTGCAAACTTTTCTGAAGATTTCAAAATGCTCCCAATAAGGAGCTCTGTGATACTGTGTGTTGTTTAAGGGAGGTTATGACTTTGAAAGAAAACTGCAGATGTTACAGTACTCTGCCAATGTGACGTATAGACTCCAATGCTTATTTTTGTAGTCTAATTATACATTAATCCCCTCCATGTTCTCTAAGGTATGGCCAAGTGAGTCAGTGTATTCTTCCTTGTATGTGACACTCTACTACCTTTCTCCATACCTTTGCACTGGCTGTTATCTATGGCTGGAATAACATTGCCTCTTTACCTCTGCCTTTTAGAATCATGCATTTTCTTTAAAGCTGCATTTGAACACTACCTTCTACATGAACCCTTGTACTGTGCAATTGCTATTATTATTCACACACATATGTTGCATATAATTGTATGTGCACATGTTGTCTCTCTTAATAAAATACAAGTTTCTTGAGGTCAGTAATTTGAGGTCATCTTTTATTCTCAGAACTTAAAACAGGGTAAGGCACATAGTAGGCATTTTTTAAATACTTGTTAATTTACTGATTATGTGATTTCATCAGTTAGGGTCTTCCCTCTAGCAAAAATGACCACAAGTCCACTATACTTACAAATAAGGCCTTTTTGAGTTGCAGAAATATTCATCAAGTATCTGCAAAACTCTGATGATAAGCATCTTTGTACTTAGCCAATCTGACATCGAGGCATCAGAAATATTCTGTCTTTGAGCTCCAAATAATCATTATTATTGTCAGTCATGAGTAGGAATTTGGGGTTCTCGGACAAAGTATCACAAGAATTCTTTTGACAAAATATGTGAAGTATGTCCTATAATGGGAAAGGTGGAGAGAAATCACCCCATAGTGGGGATGAGAAAATACTAGAACACTAGTGTAAGGTCATTCATAGGATGGCCATCACATAAAGTAAGGATAGAGATCACTCAAACTGACCATCTGATAGCTTTCTATTTTAGTATATTATTACTAACTCACTGCTGAACTCCATTATTTCCTATGCTACTGAATGGCTGCAGATGATATCAATGCCTTCTAAATCTGGTACCTTTTACATTTGGAGTCTTAGGACAAAATCCCAATTTCCCCATCCTAGTTATGGTTCCAATTGTTATTAGAATTTTGATTTGAGACTTCATGTAAAAATTGAGACTGAGATATGGGGGTTAAAATTTGTGATGTGCAACCAAAATGTTCATTATCTTGTCTTCTAACTTCGCCACAAACCAAGAATGTAGTCTTCCATAGATACAAATGCCACATAACCTCCTAGATCCTGGGTAGTAGCAAGAATTTTAGGAAGTCTGGGAAACAGAATGTACTTCAGACTGATATGGCCAAATAAATTCTTTTGAATTAAGAATGAGCCAATAAGAGCATAGTGGTTCATAATTATAGAAATGAGCGAATAGAATTTGACATTCAGTATTGTTGGAATGCTAAATAAGAATTAAAATCTTAAGCAATACCACTTAAGAGATAACACAGCATGCCTCCAAAACCAAAGAGGACCCATTAGGTTCACAAGGCAAATAGTACTTGCCAAGATACTTTCTTTGTTAATTAAAGTAGCCTTCAATATGGACAGCAACAGGGGAGCATCTGAAAGTAATACTTGCCATCTGGGAGTGATTGTCTTCCATGAGTGAGACCTAGAAAGGAGAGACTAAGTAGAAAGGTAGAAGCTCTTGAAAATACTCTAAATGAGTTGGTTAAAAACTACTTTTCAGCAAATTCCCTGGTTCTATCCACTTTGTTGATCTCAGCTGACAGGCCATTAAGAAGGGTCGCCTAGAGGACAGCTAATTCTGTCCCTCTCTAATATTGGCCAGAATTCTCCGAGCTTCCTGGAATTTCTATTTAGAATTCCAGATCACCCATCCCTCATTTTATGTCTCTACCACACTGGCTGACAATGACATTTTTTGTACAGCGTGTGTGTTGGTGGTGGTTGTGGCTTAAAGTTATAGCTATGAAATGCACAGCACCAAAACATCTGGTCAGTTTAGTTACAAAAGAAAGACAAGAAAGTGTTGGCTTTCCAACTGAACACTTGGAAGATTAATTGACTGGCATTTCGAATGAATTGACCAGATGGCTTGGTATTGGGAAGCTTTTATTACCGATTTTATAAAGATTCAATTTTATGTGTATAACCAAGGCAACAAAAACTATTAGTTCAGCAAAACTTGTTTTTATTTTCATGAAAATCAAAACACAGCAATACCAAATTAGACTCTATAAAAGCCTCCTGGTTGTGATTTTGGCTTTTTGAATTACTTGTTTAATTTTCAATGATAAACCCTTGGGAAGGGGAGAGAAGAGAGAAGCATAATTCTCCCCAGAACCTAATTTAAGACTTTGCAAGTTCTTCAGGACTCATCATGACCTATTTTCTAGAGATCAGTAATGATTCTGTGCTTACATTTTATAAAAAAAAAAATCCCTCCATAATGAAGATGAAAACATATGTTACTCTCCATGCATGCCTTCCGTTTGGTAGATATTTTATGAGAGTGTCAGGCAGACAAGTAAAATATCCTCATCCATATTCAAATTTGCCAGGAGAAGTAATTTAGAAATGGCTTCCAGTAATTTAAAGTAACTTACATACTGTAAGCAAAAGCCTTTTCTCCATTTGTTTTTCTAAGTGAGAGAAATATAACCGAAATATTTCATTAAGTGCCCTTTAAGAAGCTTCCACATTCCTCCTTGAATATCAGAATCGATCAGGGGAATTTGGCTCAAGTGTTGGTGATTTCAATAAATGTGATTTACTGTCTATGAGAATCATAGTTTTAGGAATGTTCTGTTTGATTGGGGGAACAAATAATCTCCAGGAACTTGGGCAAGCTGGTCCAAAAGGCCTCAGAGTTAAGTGTAATGAGTGGAAGTTAAAGAGAGGAAGAGTTTGATTTGATATAGCAAGAGGAGGGAACCCTTTTTAACACAAAAAAATTACACTATAGTGAAATGAATTTCTTCATCAGTAGTGAGTTCTTTATCACTAGATATCTTCAGTCAGAAATTAGATGACCACTTATTGAGAGGCTTGTAGAGAAAATTCCTTTTTCAAGCATTCATTGGATTAGACAGCCTACAAGGTGACTGACTGCCACCTCTGAGACTCTGATTCTGTGACTGAGGAGAGCCTCAGTTTCAAAATCTGTGGCTATCTTTGTGGGTTCAAATATTATTCAAACACCCTCTTCTGGGGAGATTAATCTAAGTCCATACGTACTCTTTTGAATGGAAAAAAGAACATATAATCTCAAAGAAAACCAGTGACCCCTTTAACATAACCCTCTTTACGTTTGCCCTGGGCACTTCTCATTTGGAGTTTCATAATACCTAACTGGTTAGTCAACTGAAGGGCAAGACTTCCCTACCTTTGCTTGAACAAATTCAAGTGGTTTTCCCATTTGCCTAATTCTGAGCACTGTATAGATACTGTGGAAGCCTGAATCCATGTTCAAGAAGGAAAGAAGCTGACTTGTGAAACAGTGTGAATATGACATTAGCATGAAGTCTTTCTTGGTTTTCCCCTATCTATTTGTGCCATCCCTGTCCAAGTTACCATGTATATTTATATGTACACACAGTGCTTACACATATACCTATATATAAAGCAGGTACATAACACATATATATACACATATGTACATATATATACATATGTGCTCATTACTCCTCATAGAATGTAAGCTTCTTGAGGCTAGGGACTGTGCTTTGTCTTTTCATTTCCATCTCCTAGCACAGTGCTTGTTATATAGTAGATGTTCAATAAATGCTTATTGATTAAATAGTAGATAGATGTAGACTGGAATTTTACTTAGTGAATTGAATGTGAGACTTTAAAAAGAGAATTTTACATGAACATTGGCTAGCATATTTTGCACAAGTGGAGAACTGGTGATTTCAAAGGCTTCCCTTGGTCTGGATCAGTCCCCTGAGAATATAGAACAGCATGAGAAAGGAACCCAGTAGGCATCCATTTAGAGACTTCTTTATCCTGGCTTCTTCTTCTTCTTCTTCTTCTTCTTCTTCTTCTTCTTCTTCTTCTTCTTCTTCTTCTTCTTCTCTCTCTCTCTCTCTCTCTCTCTCTCTCTCTCTCTCTCTCTCTCTCTCTCTCTCCCTAGGTATGTCTTTTAAACTTTGTTTGCAAAGTTGTGCAGTTATGTAGAGAAAACATTCTGACCACTGATCTCACAGGCAAGATTAATTTTGTTCCACATTCAAATCCATTCCAATGACGACAAATTTAGCTCCATTTAAAAAGTGTTGGTGAATAAAATGAATTGCGTCAACCAAATAAAATGCATTCTGTCGGATACATATAGATGTTCTGTCAACAAGATAAATGGACTCACCAGCATAAGTATCTGTGTGGACAAAATGCATAATAACGTAATTACTTTGCCAACAAAATGCTAACTTGCTTTAATCATTCTGTTCACAGCATAATGTAAAGTGATTTAGTGGGTAAAATGAATCCACTTACAAATTGTTTTATGGTCATAATGCAGCTCTTTGGTGGAATGTGAATTGATGATAATAATTTTATGGGCAAATGATTTTTCAATTAAAATGTCTTTTCACAGACAAAATGGGAATGTTAAAATGGTTCCCAATAACCGCATGCCAAGGGAAAGGGATAAAGGGCTGTCACTGACATTAACTAAAGTCTCAGTCGAAAAAAACTCCAAAACTCAAAAGGTGATTTATTTTAGTCAAATTTGTAATTTCCTTTCATCCCATTTGAAGAGTGTTTGCTTCCTGGTCCTACTGATCCAATAACAAAAATTAGATCACCCAGTCAACCAACCAATAGCCAAGTGCCATAATTCTCTTTCTTAATTGACTAAGCCTTATTGTTCATTAATAAGCACTTAGACTGGGGTAATTATTTTCTGCTATCTAGCATAGACCCCATTATCTTTATTACAATAATTACAATTCCCATGAAAACTGGCATAAATCACTATAACATAGTAGTCTTTAATTTGAAAATTATGATGAAAAAGAAAGAAGGATGCCATCTGGGGTAATTGTTATAATTCCCTTTTAGCACACTGGGATCTACTCTAATCACTTGCCACATTGTTTTGTAGGCATGGTAGAAGCCACCTTCCCAAATAAATAAGACTTCATCTATCCATCTGTCCATCTGGGAGATGATTCTTGCTCCTGAACAAGGTGCTTAGCTGGTCCTTTTGTTCTCCCCACTAGTGATGAATCATCCCATTCAGGCTGATGGCAGGACTGTGAGCCGCTTTCTCTCAGAGTCATGTTTAGCACTGTCCTCTTAACAAGATGATTACAAACCCATTATGAAAACTCTATGGGAGCTTTTTCATTGCATACACAGTACAGTGAAACAGCTGCATTTGCAGGGTCTACAGATCATCTCCCTGGCTTCTGAAGATGGAATTTCAGTGCTCAAATTCCTCTTCTCACAATTCTGAGTTTCCCCTTTCCCTCTCCGCCCCACCTTTCCCAGGGGTTGGAGTATGGCCTCAGCTTTCAGGTAGGGGCTAAATGTTTTACAACTTTGTAGGACCATAGAGGGCCATAGAGAAGAAAGCAGACAGCTAGTATATAATGCAACTATTTGACAAATATTTCTTAGGCACTTACTTTGTGTTGGAAATACAGACAGAAATATATATATTATATATTTGTCTTTTTGTTTGGAAGGGGGAAGACAGGGTAATTGAGGTTAAGTGACTTGCCCAAGGTCACACAGCTAGTAAATATCAAGTGTCTGAGGCCAGATTTGAACTCAGGTCCTCTTGAGTCCAGGGTCCATGCTCTATATTTAGGTATCAGCCTAAATTAGCCTGGTTGGAGATTTCCTGCTGTGCAGTGACTATACTGCCTTTATTCCTTGAAAGATCATGATGTAGTAGAAAGATCATCCAGAGGACTGGTGTCCAGTCTTGGCACTGGCACTTTACACTTGTGTGATCTTTGGAGTTACTTAATTTTTAGGAAGTGTAGTAGATAGAGTGCTGAGCTTGGAATCAGGAAAAATCTGAATTCAAATTCCTCTTTAATTCTTATTATGTGACCCTGGGCAAGTCACTTAATCTCAGTTTCCTCCTCTGTAAAATGTTAATATAGCACCTGCCTCACAAGGTTGTTGTGAAGATAAGGTGAGATTGTATTGTATTTTATTCTATTCTGTTCTATTGTATTGTAGTCCATTCCATTCTATTCTAATTATTGTTAGGGTCTCTGTTTTCTTGTCTGCAAAATGATGAGATTGGATTAGATGCCTTGTAAAGTCCTTCCAGCTCCCCATGTATGATTCTCTAATCTGGCACCATGGAGCTGTCCAGTTTTCAGTGAAGAAGGTATCTCTAGTGTCTGCTCAGCAGAAATAACTTACATCTTGAGTTAATTCAATTTAATGAAATTCAACAAAGATAATTTAAATGCCTACTCTATGCACAGAGGTCTCTTTAAACACTAAACAAACTAGAATATTGGAATAAAACACCTTCCTTCTCCTCATGGAGCTTAGTGTCTAGTAGGAAGGTAATGCTAAGATGCACCCTACATTCCGACTCACAAAATCACACTCTGCCAGAGTGTGATGGCTAATTTGCCACATCATCTTACATTTTTCATGGTGGCAGAGTGGCTAAAAATACTGCCTTAGTGTCTGACTTCACAAAAATCGTGTTAGCTGGTTGTGTGGGAAGAACATTCACTGGTAAATCAAACAACTTGAGTCTGAATTCCAACTCTACCCTTTATCAGCTTTGTGACCTTGGATGGGCCACTTTATTTCCTTGACTCTCAGTTTTCTCATCTGTAAAACAGTGATAATGATAATATCCTCTCTACTTCAATGAGCTGTTGTGAGGAGCAAATAAAATAAGGAACGTCTCACCTGAAAGTGCTATATTGATATACATCATCATAATGATAATAGTTCATTTCTGTAGTCTTTTTAGGTTTTCAGAAAGCTCTTTCTTCAGATCAACCCTGAATATATATTATTACTTACTTTTCTGGTTGTGCTAGACTACTGAATCTTCAGGCCTTGGAAGGGAAATTTTCTATTAGGTTTTATTTTGTTGTTTTTAAATGTGTGAATTCATTGATTATGGAAATTCCTTCCATCAACGAACTTATGCTTGAGAGCTGTCTGAGACCTTCAGAGCTGAAGTTATTTGCACAGTTAGATGGGTCAGGGGCAGGACTTGAACTCATATTTTTTCTGACTCCAGGAATATGGTATAGTGGATTGAGCATTAGGTTTGGAATCAGGAAAAACTGAGTTCAAATCTAGCCTCAGACATTTACAGCTGTCTGCCTCAGAGCAAGTCACTTAAACTCTCTTTGCCTCAGTTTCCTCATCTAATCTGCCAGGGTTTTTGTGAGAATCCTGTGAGATAACATTTGTAAAGTACTTAGCACAGTGCTTGACACAGAGTAAATACTATATGAAATTAGCTATTATTGTTATTAAGCAATTGTGGTGTACTGGCTCTTGAATGAGGAATATGTGGAAAAATACTGAGAAGGTAAGTTGGCATAATGAACATTGAGTCAGGATGACATGATTCTTACCAGTTGAATGACTTTGGTCAATTTGGGGGAGGATTTAGAGAGGGAAGGGGCCGAACCTTTCTGAGTTAGTTTCCTCATCTGTAAAATGTGACTAATAATAGCCATAGGACCTACCTCCACAGGACAGTTTTGAGGCTCAAATGAAAGAAAGCTGTAAAGCACTCTCTAAACCTTAAAAAACTAAGTAAATATCAGATGATATAAAATACAACAAATTTTAAAATACACACAGGGTGGTGGTAGCTGAAGGCTGGAGTGGTCATGGCAATTTCTTAAAATAAGACAATAATGAAGTTTGTTGCATCAACTGAGTTTTCCTTTCAATTGAACACCTAGAGGCCATCGTGGGGTTATTAACTGGCCTAGTGTCAATATTGTTGCATCTCAGGGAATATGAAGACCTGAGGAAAGGAAGACAGATGGAAATGGTCAGTTGGATGGAACAGGCAGAACATACACATAACATTTATTGATTATAGATTTGTTTGACATTGAGTTACCACATACCTTCAATTTGTAAAAAACAAAATAAGAAAACAAATACCCTCCCCCAAAGCCCCACAATATACAATAAAGTGAAGTGTAGTAAAATGAAGGTGTGCCTGTATAGACATATATGTATAATCCAGCCCCCTCTTCCCTTATCAGAATATAATAAGTCCCTTAAGGACAGAACCTATTCTATTTTGGTCTTGGTATTTTTCTGAAGCATAGATAATCTAGCACCTGAAATCTAGATAGACAATAATTGTTCTGAAAGCTCTCTGAGAGTTTTAGTGGACTACACGCTCAACTTGAGCCAAGAGTGTGTTGTGGTACTCATTAAAAATTAGTGAAATCTTGGTTGACATTAAGAGGGGCAGAGCTTCCAAGAATAGGGAGCTGATGGTTCCATTGTACTCTGGCCTCATCAGACCTCCCCTGCAACATTGTGTTCAGTGCAAGGTACCACAGTTTAAGGATATTGATCCTTTGCAAATCATCCAGAGGAAGGCAACCAGACTGATGAGGGGTCTTGAGTTCATTTGGAGAAGGGCCTTGGGTTCATGTCATAGGAGCAGCTGGACATGTTTAACCTGGAGAAAAGACACTGGGTTGGGGGAGAGTATCTTAAGGACTGTCATATGGACAAGGTATCAGACTTGTTCTGTGTGGCCTCAGAGGACAGAACCTGCAGCAGAAGGTGAAAATCCCAAATGCATGTTGATTGATTAGTCTTGGAAATATTTTTGTGAAGCCAGGTAGAGCAAGGATTATTATCTCCATTTGGCAGCTAAGGAAAAGAAGACCCAGAGAAGTTACATGATTTGCCTACAATGGAAGGAGTTGGACTAGAACCTACTACTTCTGTCTCCTAGTTTGGGCTCTTTCCCAGAGGATTAGATTTCTTACACTTGAGACAATTTTGAATGAAATCTTGCTAATAGAGTTTGTAAATTGCTCATCATCTTGGAAGGAAACTGCCCCTTGGAAACCAAGGCAGAAAGGCAAAATGGTTGTAATTATCAAAGAATTTCCCAGCAATTGGTGGTTACTAGATGCTAGCTTTCTTTCAGTAAGATGGATCTAATATGCAAGTGTAATTCTCCCATATTTTAACCACCTCTCCAAAAGTAATGACACCCAGAGTGGACTTCTAGATTGGGCTGAAGACTGGTGGCAATCTTGAAGTAGATTTTCTCTCTCATTTATGATGGCAAAGAATCATTTCAAAATATGTGTAGTTTTAGACCCAATGAACCAACTGCAAAAAAATTAATCAGACTTATTTAGCTAAAGCCAGTCTCTGTCATTTTGTTCACATTTGCATTACATTTGGGGGAAATTTTCTCTCAGGAATCTCTGTGCACAGAACCACAAATATCTTTTAGCTATGATTCCTTTGAGCAGGGGAAGTTGGAAAGCTTTAATTTTTTTTTAATAGAAAGAGGCTTGCAATTTCTTTTAAAATTAGATAATTTTTCTTGGTTGTAATTCTGGGCCTTTGCTGATTTGTAGATGAGATAATACCAGGAGATCTCAAAAGTTATCACAGGTACAAACACACAGAGAAAGCAGGACCCATTTTCTTATTAAAATTTTGCTGGGTAAAGAAATAATGTTTGTCAACCCTGAAGTTCTGTTTATGGAAAATCATTTCAAGTCATGCTCCCCTCAAAAGAGGGACTTGGACAACATCCTGCTGGACTACAGTAAAAGTTGTGTGAAAGAATTTGGTTGTCAAATGCTCAAATGAACTTGTATGCATGATTCAAACTGAGAAGTTAGCCAGCCTTACAAAACCCATTAAAAAGCCAATCAGCAACTCATTGGATGCTGAGATGAGAGGGAGCCTGGCCCACTGTCTGATGCAGACTGACCCAGTTTAGCTATGAATGACCTCCTCACTGATTTGAATCAGTATTTTTCAAAGTTGGTAGCCTGTAGAGTCCAGAAATTGGAAAGATCAACATTGTACATTGAGTAGGTTTTATTATAAAAAATCAACAATTTCCTCCCAGGTAGAATGTAGTAGCAGATCAATCAGAAGCACTCATTTCAATATGTTGTTCACCCTGGTGTGTAGGGGTGTTCAGGAAGCCTACTAACTCTGGAATGAGAGTTTCTGACTCCTTTTCAGGGCTGATCATCCACCTTTGGCATACACTTGCCACTGTAGCATGCATAGTGGTCATGGCCCTGTGAACTCTCTTGGCATGATGGGTTAAACCAGGTTGAGAGTAACCAAAAGGCCTCAAACCCATCAATGAGCTAGGAGTATGTCTACCTCAAGAGTGCAAAGACTATCCCTGGTGGAATGAGCAAATGAGAACAGTTTGTTACAATGGCCATGGAGGTAGCTGGAGCAAATGCTGTGGAGTCTTTAAGACCTTGGTCAGACATCGAAGACCAAGGTCATCCACTGCATCCTGACTTTTGTCTTTCCACTGGACTTTGATAACTCTGGAAGAGATAGTGAGACTGACAACTTTGTGCACCTCTGTTTCACTTAAATCCAATTCATGCAAAAGTCATGCTATCTCTCCATGATGTCACTGGTCTTCTGAAAATTAAGGACAAAAAATAACACCTTGTAAATCATCAGTTCTTAACTGTTTTTGTTGGTCATGAGTCCCTTTGTCAGTGTGGGAAGCCTATGGATTCTTTCTTAGAATAATGTCTTTAAATGCATAAAGTAAAATATATAGGATTACAAAGGAAACCAAATATGTTGAAATATAGTTATCAAAATAGTGAAGAAAAAAGTTTATGAACATCAGGTTAAAATGCTGATTGGAAGCTCTGGCTTTGTTCTTATCTGCTTCTTAGATTTTCACCAAATGAAAGGCAGTCACTAAATAAAGGCTTAATTATCTTCTATTTCCTTCCTTAATTGATTGATGGAAGATGACTAAAGCATCTACTGAGTACTGGTATAGGACAGAACATGGGTGGTATGTCAGGCTGAGCTTCTAGGTCTCTTAGCTATTTACACAAACCTAAAAATTTCTTTCTTTATGGTCCTCTCCCCTTCTTTCCCTTTCCCTTTCCTCCTCTACTTCCTTCTTCCTTCTCCCCTTCTTTCTCTGATTTTTACTTCTCCCTTTCTTTTCCTTCCTCCCTTCTTTTCTCTTTTCCTTTCTCTATATCATTCAATTCAATTCATTTATTAAGCAACTGCTAGGTAAAAGATTATTCCCTTGACTCCTAGAAGAAAACAGAAAAGAAGCAGTCCACACCCTCGAAAAAGGCCTTTCTGGTCTTTGCCCCTTTCCTTTCCTTCTAATCAAAGACAGTACTACTACTTTCCTAGTGGTGCATTTAAAGGTAAAAATGGAGCCAACCTTGGGAGACCTGGACCAACAAGTGCCATAAGTTCAAGAATAGTGACTTTGGTGTCAGAAGCCCTGCATTGGAATCCCAAGATTTGTGCCATGCTATCTGGAGGATCTTAGGTAAATCATTTAATTGTTCTGGGCCTCAGCTTACTTATCCTGACAAAGAAAAGAGTCAGACTAAATGACCTCTAAGGTCTCTTTATCACTCTATCTATGACACAGCACAGATGATTTGTAAGACATTGTGAAACATTACCCTCAAATATTGTCCTTTTCAGTTTGTTGTCACAGCTGAAATTCTGTCATGTTCCTTCTCTGGAAGTGTCAGCTACGATCCAAATCAGTTATCTGGAAGGAGTCATCGGTCATTAAAAGCTTCTATTCAATGAATTCATAAAGACAGCAGAAGCTGATAGAAGGATGGTATACAGAGCAAATGAGTTTTAATTGCGGGAAAGTGGGAAAGGTGGTGTGCTTGGGTAGTAATAAAGGGGAAAAACGCTGGATATGGAAAAGTAGCCAAGAATTAAAAAAAAAACCACAACACTGTTTAACTATTTGTAACCTGTCCTGGTGATACAGAGTTAAAACTAATCTTTCCTTCCTAAGACTGACCCTTTCACTTTGCAATCATCAAAAGCCTATTGAAGGTAGGGACCATGTTTTATTAAACTTTCTATCTCCTCCTAATCAAAGGATTCTGACAAGGTAGGTACTTTTAGCTGTCCCCCCTTTTTTGCAGAGATGGGGAACTATGGGTGGGTAATGAGATTTAGTTGATGTGTTGGTTAGTTTTACTGAACTGATTTTTTCATCTCTTTTAAGATTCTTTGTGATGTGGGATGGTTCTAAGAAGGACAGGGGAAACAAAGATATGAAAATAAAGATTAATAAGAATAAAAAATAAAGACAGATGCATAATAAATGTTAGTGGAAGAAAGGGAGAAACGAAAGAGGGGAAGAAATGAAAGAAGGGAGGAATGAAGAAAGGAAGGTGGGAGGGAAGGAAATAATGAGGGAAGGAAGGAGAGAGGGAAAGAAATTAATGACAATACATAGATGGTCTCTGAATTCAGGCATGAAAGGCTTAATGTTACTTTATCTGCTGTCCTGTTGAATATAAAGTGTAGGCATAAACTTCTCAGTAGCATTGTTTCCATCCATTTTTTCATTTCTTAAAGACTGAGATACTGGCTCCATTTTGGAATCTAATGGGGACACTGGCTTACTTTCTAGAACTCAGAAGAAACTCCGCCCCCTCTTCACAATAGTATGTACCAGTTGAAAGCAGAGAATTAGTTGATGTTCTCTTGCCTAAGATTTGAGGGTCAAGAGGTCTCCTTTATTTGTCTTGTCCTACATTAATTAGGGCATGGCAGTTGAGAGAGTCTTAGGCTCATGCCTTCTGCTTCCACTTTCTGAGCCGTGTGTTAAAAGGTAAAAATGGAACAATACTGGGGGACCTGGGAGGTCTATTACGGGATACAAACAAGCCTACTATGCCATAAGCTCAAGGGCCAGTGAACTACAGTCATCAAAGTAAGAGGAAATTATGGCAACTGTCCCAGACCAGCACATGTTCTACATTTCACTTTCTTTCATTAAAAATGATTAAATGAATTGGAAGTTGTTAATGGTAAGTGTTCATGATTTAGAGGTACCGTATCGTCTTGATCTGGTGCTACTGAGAGTCAAACATCCATTACTGTTAATGAGAATTAAACAGAGTCTGCAGTCAATCCTCTACAGAGCCCAATTTGGTCATATTTCATTATTCCCATTAAGTCACAACAACAAATATTCATTGAGGGCCTACTGTGTGCAAGGTATTAGTATGTCCAAGGCTTGGGCCTGGTAGCCAATGAGAATGATTCCTGGTCTCCTTTGTGGTCTAAAAGATTTAGCTGTTGGCACAGACCATACTTAGCTATCTCACCTTTGTTTTTTATCCTCCAATATTTTGGTGAAGCTATGAACTCACTGGCACAAGTTCTCCCTCCACTAGCAAATCACAATCCAGCCATTCGTTTTCATCCCATTGCATTCTTGTAGGATGACATTACATGGCATACTGGCCAGAGCCTTGAATTTTGAGTCAGAAATGCCTGTAGCCTAATCTTGTCTCAGGTACTTATTAGTTGTGTGATGTTAGATAAGTCACTTAACTTTTCTGAACCTGTTTTCTCCTCTGCATGATGGGGATTTGACTTCCTTGGGTTTTTGGGAGGCACATATGAGATAATTATGTGTAAATTGCTTTGCAGACCTTAAAGTGTTATAGAAGAGTTAACTATTATTATAACATATTTAGAGCTAAAAGGCTCCTCTGAAGTCATCTGGTCTAATCTATTCATTTTACATATGAGAAAACAGGTTAAGGGGTTTGAACAAGGTCATATATAATCCTGGAGGCAGGATTTGAACCCAAGTCTTCTGACACCAATTTCACCATTATTTCTATTACGCTATTTTACCCACAATATTCCTTGTCTATATCTTTCTGTAAGTCTGCCACTAAGGACTGGAGGCCTTCTTATTCTTTCTTTCTTTCTTTTTTTCTTACATATATTTATTTATTTTTAGTTTTCAACATTCATTTCCACAAGATTTGGAGTTAGAAATTTTCTCCCCATCTCTCCCCTCCACCCACCGCAAGATAATGTGCATTCCAATTACCCCTTCTCCCCAATCTTCGCTCCCTTCTATCACACCCTTCCCTTTTCTTATCCCTATCCCTTCTATTTTCTTGGAGGGCAAGATAGATTTCTATACCCCATTGCCTGTATATCTTATTTCCCAGTTGCATGGAAAAACAATTTTTAACATTCATTTTTAAAACTCTGAATTCCATCCTCTCTCCTTTCCTCCCTTCCTACCCATTCCCACTGAGAAAGCAAGCAATTCAATATATGTTATATGTGCGTAGTTATGCAAAAGACTTCCATAAAAGTCATGTTGCAAAGGACTAACTATATGTTCCTCCATCCTATCCTGCCCCTCCTTCATTCTATTCTCTCTTTTGGCCCTATTCCTCCTCAAAAGTATTTACTTCTAATTACACCCTCCTCCCATTTGCTCTCCCTTCTATCATCCTCCCTTTCCTGCTTCTCCCCTTCTCCCCTACTTTCCTCTGGTGTAAAATAGATTTTCATAGCAAATTGAGTATGCATGCTATGCCCTCCTTAACCCCAAGGTGATAAGAGTAAGGTTCACTTTTTGTCTCTCACCTCTCCTCTCTTCCCTTCCATTGAAAAAGCTTTTCCTTTCCTCTTTTATGTGAGAGATAATTTGCCCTATTCTATTTTTCCCCTTTCTCCTCCCAATATTTTCCTCTCTCACCCCTTAATTTTATTTTTTTAGGTATCATCCCTTCCTATTCAACTCACACTGTGCCCCCTGTCTATATGTATTATAATCCCTCCAACTACTCTATTACTGAGAGAAGTCTCAAGAGTTATAAATATTATCTTTCCATATAGGAATATAAACAGTTCAACTTTAGTAAGTCCTTTATGATTTCTCTTTCCTGTTTACCTTTCCATGATTCTCTTGATTCTTGTGTTTGAAAATCAAATTTGTTATTCATCTCTGGTCTTTTCATCAAGAATGCTTGAAAGTCCTCTATTTCATTGAGTGACCATTTTTTCCCCTGAAGTATTATAATCAGTTTTGCTGGGTAGGTGATTCTTGGTTGTAATCCTAGTTCCTTTGACTTCTAGAATATTCTATTCCAAGCCCTTTGATTCCTTAATGTAGAAGCAACTAGATCTTGTGTTATCCTGATTGTATTTCCAAAATCCTTGAGTTGTTTCTTTCTGGCTGTCAGTTGCTCAGTTCCCTTACAATCTATGGGCCTTGAGCTCCAGAAATAGTTGCTGTCTCTGCCCCTGCTGCTGCTGTGACTACTGCATGTTCCTCTGCCCCCTTCCTCCTCTGCCACCCTGGGGCTGGGGCCAGATCAATCCACTCTCCCACACTGGTCCCACAGGCTTTTTCCACTGACCTTTCAATTTATCTTTGTTGTTTTGGGGTCATGAAATCTGGGAGCTGCCACAGTTGCTAGAGATTCAGTCTCCCCAAGGCTTGCTCAGGTCCTGTCTGTGCAGGCACAGCCTATGCTGCACTGCCCCCTGCCCCTTATGTGGCACAATAGACACTTTTCAGTGAACTTCCAGGCTATCTTGGGCTGGAGATTTGCCTCCTTCATTCTGTGGGTTCTGCAGTCATTTGTTTAGAATTTGTTTAGAGTTATTTTTTAATAGGTATTTGGCTGGGCCTCGGGATAGGGCTGTAGTAAGTGTGTGCTATTACTCCACCATCTTGGCTCTGTCCCCTTCCTCTTGTTCTTTCACTGTTTCATATGTGCCAGGGCAATATTCAGGTGATAGGTTTGTTATCTCCCTATTTTGTTCTATCACTGACCACCTAAGTCCTGTTATAAGATATGTGATCCTTGATGAATTTCTCAATACCACTTTCCACACACAAGTCATCCATCTCTGATGTATGGCAGCCTGTTTACAACCAGCTCTGTCTTTCTTTCTATTGTCCTTTGAAACCCTGTAATTTTAGTTCTTTTGAGATCATTGTATGCCATGCCATATATGGCATTTAACATCACAGGAAAAATAATAGTGTTTAAAAAGATGTCTTTGTTTGTGTGTGGGGGGCAGAGGGAGGAGGTACATAGAGAAAGGTAAAGAGGGAGGATGGAAAGAGAGAAGGAGGAGGAGGGAGCAAGAGAGAGGAGCAGGAGGAAGAGAGAGAGAGAAAAAGAGAGAGTTGCTCACATTAAATGTGCTCTGCAGTCTCCCAAATCTTGTCCAGCCCAATTTTTGGTTGTAATTCAATATTCTTATGCATTGTTGGGAAAGTATAGTACTGATGAGCTTAGTCAATGGTCTCCTCATCCCCACAATATGTCATAATATGAACAGCATCTATTCTTCATCCACTTGGTGTTTCTAGCATGGATGGCTACACTGATTTCTTTTAAAAGACTCTCTCACTGAGGAGTTCTTATAGTATGCTGAGGTTCAATGCAATCAGACAGCATCACTTACAAACAGGAACCTCTGGACAACCTCTCTGATAATAGGGAATTCCTCTTACATTTAAACTTTTTAAGTCTACATCCTCCATTCATGACACTAGTTAACACCTTTGATGATCACACATCTCCCTGTTTTTGTTTCAATAGATATTAATGCTCAAGGTTTTTTTAAATAGGGAGGGAAAAGTTAAATTGATCTAAGGAAATGAGCAGGAGTTGAGAGGCAAGTGTAGCTGTAGCATCTACAGCATCCCTCTTTCCCTTCCCTTCAGGCTAGTAGTAGTGCTAGGGCTAAATTGTGTTCAAGTTTGATTGGTTATCAACCCAGTCAATCCAATGAAGGACAGGGAGGAAAACTAGCTGGTTCTTTGGCCAAATGAATATGGCTACATAAGGTCAGGACATGCAAGAAGATGGTGAGGTTTAAAAGCAATTAGATTCTGGATAAATAAGATAGGAATTCTGTTGTACTTGAAATTGCCAATTCTACCCTTGTTGGTAGACTGGCAGACCTTTTGTGGGCTAGTAGGTGGTTTGAACTTGTCTGAAATGTACTGCACTCCTCACACACACCCCTCTCTGCTTACAAGGTTTACAGAAAATGGGGAGAATTACAAAAGACATCCTCCCCACTGTATATGCCTCCCTGTTGCAATACTGGAAAGGGAACACGTAGATTTCTCTTTCATCTTGCTAATAGACCTATCCTTATGACCCCTAAACATCTGGATAACAATGGAAAGATCCAGTCAGCCAGAATCCAGATGGTTTTTTCCACATGATGCCACACATCTGGTTTCTTTGGAACACCTGAGTATCTGGTATTATGTGGATACAGCTGGTATATTATCAGAGCAAAGGATATAGATGGGCCAGTAAATACTCTCATTAGTTCCTGAAACTCCAGAAATGTTCTAAATTCTCCTTGTTAAGCTAATGGTCAGAAAAATGAATGCAGATGTTGATTTAGGTCTGCTCGCTGCTAGAAAATTAGCAGGCTCTTCCGTTTGGGACACTTTTCCCTCACTCTCTTCTTTAGGAACCATTAGCATTGCTGAGAATTTAAACTTTATCTTGCATCTGAAGACACAGATGTGACTTAAGTTTTTCCATTTTGGTAATTAAAAATGACTCATGTTCATTTTCACTTTGGTAGCCATACATCACTTTGATAAAACTCTTAAACTCCTCTTCTTTCTTTTTCTTCTCTTCCTTTCCTTTCTATTTCTCTTTCCTTTCTCCTTTCCCTTTCCTTTTTCTTTTCCTTTCTCTTTCTTTCTTGTTTTGATGATGTTTTCCATTGGGGATTGTTATTAGAACCCTCACAGAATGACAATTTTTTACAGCATGAGAAAATGTCTATAAATCCTTAAGGACTTGTCATATTAGAAAGAATTTAACTGCACAGCATGGGCAGAAAAGTTGTAGAATCAATGATAAAAATAAATAAGGAGCAGCGGGTAGTCCAAATTGATATTGACAATACACAATACAAGCTATCTCTACCTTATTATGCTTGCCATAACCCTATAGGGAGTCTGAGGCTGGCTAATATTTTGTAATGTTAGGAAAAGTTTTGGAGAGTATCATTTTTGCATATGCTATATATTAGGTTCCTTTGTGTGTGTGGAATGGGACTGGATATCTCCAAAGCTGTAATTTCTATTTTAGCTGCAGGTCTCTTAAAGATGTAGTGATTTCCTTTATTTGGCAAGGAATAGGGATTGCAGACAAAGCCAAGCTACTGTGGATAATGTGCTTAATGTCAGTCAAAACAAATCCAGAGGAGAATTCAAAATGGGCTGCTTTATTTTTTTCTCCCCCAAAATAAGAAATTTCAAGTTGGAAAGAAAATTACAAAGGGGAAAAGTACTGAGAGAGTGAACCCTCAGGTGCTCCTCCAAAGTGATTTGAGTAACCACCAATCAATCACCCAAGAAGTCTGACCCCAGTGAGAAAGGAAGCTTATGGAGCTTTGGAACTTGTATTTGCCTGTTAGGAACTGGATCAATGTGGTAAGATTTGTACAGGTCTATAAACAAGTTATCATGGCTTAACATACTTAATTGAACGCTTATGTGCTAGGGAAATAGGGAAATTTTTATTGTTCACTGGGAACTTAAAAGACTTCTGGGATAAAATGCCATCCAAATGTCTCTTGGTTGTCTGTTCATTTGCAAAGCCAACCATTACAATTCTTGGGGGTGGAGTGGAAGTGGGAAGAGAAACACTCTTGGCTGTCATATCTGATAACATTTTGAAATGAGGGGTGAATTGAAATTGGAATTAAGTGATCATGTGAACCATCAAAACTTGCACACTGATTTCATGCAAAGCAATAAAGCCACAATTGGACTTATGAGATAACATTGAGGAAACATCTCTAGAGATTGACATTGCTGGCTTGACAGGTGACATTTCCTATTTGTGTTAGGTTTTGCTGCTGCCATTTGGGGTGACCATTCTGTCTTCATAATGAGGCCCTGCCTGAGGCATCAAACAAAGAAAAATCATCAGAGATTGGAAATACTGAGCTGTTTTAGTGCATCTTTCAACAGTTGCCACAAAGCAGACTATCACAGAAACCCTCTCTTCATCCTTTGAAACATCAAAGAGATGGACTCTGAGATCCTTTCCACAATAAAGTCTTATAACAATGATAAATAGTAATATGGAATGTTATGAAAAAATTATATAAGCACAAATATTGGACCACCTGAGTCTGCTGAAATGCAGTTTTAGAAATGTGATGTTTGGAGAATTAACCTTTCAGTTGCTCTTTTGCCAAATAGCCCAGGGATTATGGCTTTACCACTGACACTGGGAAAAATATTAGGGCAGCTAATGGGTAGGATCATGTAAATCCTTAGAAAAGTCATCTGTAAGTGGTAGGAGACACAGCTTCCTAGTGGGATGAGCCAACAAACCAAACTTCCCCCTCTGAAAAAATGATCAGGTTAGGAGGAGGGAATTAATTTATGGAGACTTTAATTCAACTCATGATTTACTGGAGGTAAAGCACTGTGGGTAGGCATGCAGTTCTTCATTCTTCTCCAAGTCAATAGTAGTTTTCTGAATTAGCCAAGCCTGCTTGCAAAAATGGTTCTTCCCTTTCCCACTCCACAATCTTAATCCATAATAGAAGGTAAGAGAATTGTCATATTTTTATTGTTTTTGTTGTTAATATGGTTAATTAAGCTTATGGTTTTCCTAATATTGAACTAGTCCTGTGTTTTTGGTATAAATCTAGCCTGCTTCTGGTGTGTGATCTTTGTGATGTATTGCTGTAATCTCCTTGTTGTATTTTATCTACAAATTTTTGCATCATTATTTATTAGGGAATTTGGTCTATAATTTTCTTTCTGTTTTAGCTGTTTGTAGTTTAGTTGCACTCAATTCCTGAATTTTAGAAATGATATTGCCTTCCTGGTACCTTCCCTCCCTGCCCCCAACCTCAATGTTACCCAAAGAACCAACGTTCTCTCTTTGCTAGCTCTCCCCAGAAGATGGCCCTGGAGTTGAATGACTTTGTTATTTTTGACCTTGGTTGACTCCTCTTGGTACTAACTCATGTTCTGCTATATTTGCTTGCTGCAGACTTAGATTGTGTACTGTGGGGAGAATATTTCAATACTTCACTCTTTTAAAAGCTTCACAATCTCAAAAAAACATTTTTATTAGTGTTGATTCCACTTTTACCAATACTATTCAAAGAGTAGAAAGGTCTACCTCAGGAGATAGTGGGTTTCCTATACTACAGGTCACAAAACAAAGTCTGGGTAATCATTTGTTAGATACGTTATCAGGAGTGTTCTTGTTCACGTATGTGTTGGTCTAGGTCATCCCTCGGGGGTTCTTTCAAGTTCTATGATTCAGATCATGCCTCCCCATACCCACTGAATCTAGACACCTTCTTAGATAGTTTTCTTTTGTTTTGACCAAAAATAATTCTTTCCCTGGTAGTAGTCTTCTAGTGCTGAAGTGACTCAATTTGTCTTTGGACAAAAACCATAAAGCCCATTGCTGGGGTCATACTTGAAGTCTCCAACCTGGTAGAACCTTTTGGAGTCTACACTCCACTGGTATAACCTTTGAGAATTCAAGGCTATTTCTATGACAGTGAAAAATGGGAATATAGAGATGAGAAAGGCAGTTTATAATTTAATAGTACAATGATAATAAAGATAATAATAGCTAACATCTATTTAGCAATTTAGGGATTGCGAAGCACTATAGTGTTATCTCACTTGATTCTTGCGACATCCTGTAAAATAGGTGCTATTATCATTCCCATTTTTTACAAATAAGGAAATTGAGACTGAGTTTAAGTGAAGTACTCAGAGATACACAGATAGCAAATATCTGAAGTAGTATTTGAACTCGTGTTCCTATTGCTCAAATTCAAAGTCATTTCTTTTATGTGCTAAATCATCTAGCTGCTTTATGCCACTTAGTAGAAATAAGACAGAGATAAAAATAATTGTAATACAAGGTAAAATATGATAAGGCCCCAAAAAGACATATGAAAGATGCTTGTGGGAATGGAGGGAGGGAAAATAGAATCACAGAATTTGAGAGTCAGAAGCAATCTCGGTGGCCAACGAGATCGCTCCATGCACAGTAGGACGACCCAGTCTACCAAAGCTCACGAGTAATTGTCTATGAAGACCTCCAGTGGAGGGGAGCTCTTCCCCTCTTTGAGATAGCCTATTCTACTGCTGGTCAGTTCTAATTGTTAGGAAGTATTTAAAAGCTGACAACAAGAGCACTTTTTAAAATATTCTGTCTTGCCTGTCAAGAATTAAAACAAAAATCTAGCAGAATCAGAAAGTATCATGTTTCCTGGGACATTTTCATGGGGTTCTAAGGGGATTAGTTCCTCTCTAAGGCCTGGAGGGTTATGTTCCAGATACATGTGAGTTTTATAACTGTGGAAAGGTAACATATGAACTGTCATTTGCCTTTCAAAGGGCAATCCCTCTGCCCTTTGACCTCTGTCCTCTCCCTGGATATGAAAATCACATAGGTTTTTGGAAAAGTCAATTTAGATTTTTGCTGGTACATTTTAAATGCTTCCTCCTGGGAGAGAGCTGACATTTTCAGACATGGTAAGGAAGGAGAATCGAAAATAAAATAAAAGTCTTTTTTACCAAGCTGTCTGCTCAGTGACAATTTCCAAAATGAGTCACCAAAGCTTACTTGAGATAGTCGTTATAGAAACTTCCTTGTCATAGCAAAGGTCTGCTTTAACGATTGTAGATGGAGACCTGGAAGGGGCCTTCAATGCCATCTAATCCCACAACATCATTTTACATCTCAGGAGACAGAGACCCAGAGAGGGTATAAATGGTTTATTTCAGGTCCCATGGTAGTAACTGCCAGAGTCAGGATTTGAATGGAGTCTCTTTGACTTAAGATCCAGCACCATTCATTGTATCCTGGTTCCTCCCTGTTTAGGAATCTCTAAGAAAATATGCCTCCTTTATGTTTCTATTAGGGCAGCTAGCTGGTGCAGTGGATAGAGGTGCTGGGTCTGGAGTCAGGAAGACTCATCTTCCCAAGTTCAAATTTGACCTCAGAGATACTAATTGTGTGACCCTGAGCAAGTCACTTAACCTTGTTTGCCTCTTTTTTCTCATCTGTAAAGTGAGCTGGAGAAGGAAACGGCAAACCACTTCAGTGTCTCTACCAAGAAAACTCCAAATAGGGTCAGAAAGTCAGACATGACTGAAAAACAACTTAACCACAAAAAATCTTTATGTAGGCTGAATCGTGGAAGCCATGATCCCGTTGCAATCAATATTTGACTTATGAAGGAACACAGTATAATGGATAGAGGACCAAATTTGGAGTTGGGAAGTCATGGGTTCAAGTCTTGCCCATGATATGTTACCTTTGGCAGTTCAACTAACTTTTCCATGTCTGGGGAAATTCTCAAAATCTTTAAGTTACAAAGGAGTTCTACCTTCTGCCCCTGCACTCTTTCCCTGTAATTGGATGACTTCTTCTAGAACTTCCAAAGAGGATCAAGGTCAGCAATTCCTTCATTTCTCACCAGTTTGTACTTCTCTATCATGCCCTCCCTCCCACTCAAATTCTTCAGCTTCCTTTTACGTATTGTCTTCCCTATTAGAACTCAAGCTGCTTGTGGGCATTCTTGTTGATTGACTGACTTGCATTTGCGGTCACAGTTTCTTCATTGGGATTTTCCTATACTGAAGAAATTGCAAGACCAGATTTCCCTTTCTTTATTCCCCGCCCCTGCAAAACAAAACAAAACAAGACAAAACCTTTCAGGAGTCATCCATCTCTCCAGCCTCTGAGTATTCATAATTTTTTTTATGCCTTTTTTGATACTTCTCATAGTCTACCATTTATTGAGAGTATCTGTGTGTCTGCTCTATATTCCCTTCTCCCCACAGGCTGTAACCTATAGTTATCTTCATATTCTTCATACAAAGCCTAGCATATGAAAGGGTGTCAATAAAGGTTGGTTGGAGTAGTTAACTCAACACCTTTGATTACCTCCAGAGCTCAACAGAATATAGAACAATTTATTCTGGCTAACTTCAAAATCAAAAATGGAACACAGTGAGTTTCATTCATTTGTGACAGTTTTAACCATCAAGATCACTCAGGACATCAATAGAATAGCCCCACTTGGTGGCTATACGTAGACTATATGGCATTTGTGATATAGAAATGCTTACTTTAAACCCATATGGGGTCTTTCTTTCCTAATACAGACTTACATTGAGAAGCCCAAAGAACTTTTGTTTGTGTGGGTTACATCTATTGATATTACTAAATTAGAATGTAAAACTGATGCATTTTTAAAATATGCAATTCACTTTAAAATAACAATACTAAATCTGTTATTTGCTAACACAAAAATTTTTTAATGAAAATATTTTCCAAACAAAAAATGATCAATGAGAAGAATGGCATTGTTTTATATGCACACATATATTTTACACATATATTTACAAATATGTTATTTATATATGTTTATATTTATATATATTTACAAATATATGTATAGTTACATATATTTTACATATATTTGTATATATTCACAAAGAAATGTACTTATAAACATGTATATTTATATACATTTACATATAAATTTGCATATATATTTTACACATACAAATAAACTTCTAAATATCTAGCTTAATAGAAGACAACTGTATTCTCACATCTGCTCTCCACACTTAGTCTTTTGTGATGTTGTTTTGGTTGAAGTATATGAAGAAGATCTAGCCTCACACAGATATTTGATTGGAAAAGAAAATAGTATTTTATCTATTTTTAAACAAGTTTTTGTTCATGTTTGATTTTACATCATCCTCAGTTATCCTCAGTATTCCTCCTCCTCCTACTAGAGAACCATTCCCGAAATAGCCTGAAAACATGTGTGATGTGTAGCACCTGTAACCCTCTCATTTCCATAAAGTGGTAGACTAGGGGGTGTCCTCTCTTTGTTCAAGTCATGCTTGATCTTTATAATTTTGTTACATTCACTTCTGACGTTTTTGTGTATGGGGTTGTTCTTTCCATTTCCATCGCTAGAGTTATTGATATGTTGCATTCTTGGCCCTGCTTACTTCACTCTTCAGCAGTTCTGTAGATTTTTCCATGTTTCTCTGTATTCATCACCTAAATTATTTCTTATAACACAATAATATTTCATTATGTTCATGGACCACAATTTGTTTAGCCATTCCCCAATAGATGGGCATCTGCTTTGTTTCCAACTCTTAGTTATCACAAAAAAGTATTGCTGTAAATGCTTTTGTTGTTTATAAGGCTTTCTTCTTATCATTGGCTTCCTTAGGATATGAGTCCAGGCATTTGAATCTCTGGTTCAAAGTATAAGGATATTTTAGTCCCTTCAGTTGCATAATTCCAAATTGTTTTCCAAAATAGTTGTACCATTTCACACCTCCAATAACAATGCATTAGTGTGCCTGTCATTCAACAATCTCTCCAACACTGACTGTTGGTATTTAATTTTTGGTCATCTCGCCAATTTGCAGGGTGTGAAGTGAAACCTTAGGGTTACTTTGATTTGCATTTATCGTATTATTAATGATTTGAAACATTTTTTCATGTGATTATAAATATTTTAGGATGTGCATATTAGCAGACAAATGACTTCTAAGTATTAGTGTGAGAATAATTTTGGCTTTGTATAACCCCTGAAAGAGTCTCAAGGACCACCAGTGATTTACAGATTATACTTTAAGTGTCACTAAGGAGTTACTGTAACAAAGATTTTATTCAACATTTGGTGGCTAGCCTCCTGGTAACATGCCTCTATATGATATATACACATAGATTTAGAGCTGAAAGAAACCTTAAAGATTATCTGAACCAAACTTATTGTTGAGTTGTTGGAATTGTGTCTGACTCTTTGTGACCCAATCGTATTCCTTTACAAATGAGGAAACTGAGAAGTGACTTAGTGATAGATGACATGTAAACTCCTGAAGGCAAGGGTGCTTTCATATTTGTTGTTGTATCCTAATCACCTAATGCAATGCCTGGCAAATAGGTAACATTTAATAAATAATCATGGATTGATTGCTTTACTGCCCAAAGTAACTCATGGGAACTAGGATGTGAACCCAGATCTTTGACTCTAAAACCAATGCTGTATTGTACCATACTGACCCTCAGTCATTAAATGAATGAATGAATGAATGAATGAATCAATCAATCAATCAATCAATCAGTCAGTCAATGTCCTGGGCACTATGCTAAGTGTCAGATAAGTGAGGATACAAATAATAAGCAAATACTTCCTACACCCATGGAGCTTACATTGGAATGATTTATTTAAATTCTTTAAGTATCTATGATTTTGTCAATGTAGCTCCTACACAGATTGCATCCCCCTTCAAATCAAAGAATCATTCATTGTAGATTTGAGCTAAAAGGGAATTTAGAAGCCATCAATTCTAAATTCTTCTTTTTACAGATGAGGAAACTGAGAATCAGAGAGGTTAAGGGACTTTCCTTTGGTCACACAACTAGTAAATATCTGAGGTAAAATTTGAATCCAGGTCTTCCTGACTTCAGACTCAGTACCCTATCCACTATATTATGTAGCTCTAAAATGAAGAATGTGATAGTTTTGAACCAAGGTTTCTATGGTCCCAGTGCAGGGTACTATTATGTCTATATGATCACAGCTCATCACAACAAGACAGTTGTAATTTGAGAGTCACTCAAAAAGTTATCATAGGATCACAGATATAAAGCTAGAAGGAACCTTAGAAACCATCTAGTTCAGACACCTTTTTTTTTTTTTAACAGATAAAGGAAACTGAGGCCCTGGGTGAAGGGGCTTGCCCAGTCACACAGCTAGTAACTGGCTGACCTAGGATCCCTGTAGTCCTATTGAGGTTCGGGGTGCTAGGGACCCTGAAATACCGACACACCAGTTCCTGCTTGAATAAATTAGACTCAAGCCTTCTTAAAGCCAAAGAAAAACAAAATTTATTAACGATTCACCATATTGGGTTGTCTCTTAAGGAGTCTAAGTATTTGTAATGCTTATATTAGCAAATGGGCCAGATAGAATCTCAGCTAGACGGAGTCTGAGCTGGATTGAATCTCAGAGGCTTCATGGAGGCGAGATGGAACTTAAATACAGAAAAAGACTGAGGGAAGAATCCAAGTGTTGCCAAGTAGTCTGGGGTCCCAGGGAAGGTCTTGATAGATCAAACCCAAGGAGGATCCTGATGGGAGTGGCTGGTAATAGGATCAAAGGGAGGAATATCAGAAGCATGCTAAATAGTCTGGACAACTGGATTTTGATAAGATGGGGAGTATCTGGGCTGGAAGAACTGGAAGGGGAATCCAAGGAGTTCCCCCCCCCCCCCACCTCAGCCCCAAGGCCAGACTTTCTGGGGACCTTCAGACAAATGGATCAAAAGCCCTCCGGATCCAAGGGAAAAAGATCTTGGCTTGGGCTTGTACCCCATCAGTCCCTTTGGGGGAGAATCTTTCAGACTTTGGCTACCTTGGTTTTTACACAGTGGTCTGTCACCAGGTCCTGGCTGAATGTCTACAGCTTGGTAGGGTCTGCCAGAGCTATTCAGCACAAAGTATTTACATATCTATTTATGCCTTCTTGCCCTTTCAGATTTATACAGGTTTTTAGTGTCAGCAACTAGTTCTTTTCTTGTAAAGTGGAATTGTTATTCATGGGTGTATGTGTGTGTGTGTGTGTGTGTGTGTGTGTGTGTGTGTGTGTGTGTGTGAAAGAGAGAGAGAGAGAGAGAGAGAGAGAGGGAGAGAGGGAGACAGAGAGACAAAGATGGAGATACAAAGAGATACACAGAGACACACACAGTTAGACACACAGAGACACAGCAAGACAGAGAGACACAGAGAGACAGTGACAGAGAGATAGAGACACACAGAGACAGAGACAGAGTCACAGAGAGAGACAGAGATACACAGAGGCAGTTTACAGAGAGAAAGAAAGAGAGAGAAAGAGAGAGAGAGAGAGGGAGAGAGAGAATGAGAACTTCTGAGTTGTGCACTACCTGAAGATGATAATACAAAGAATTTCCTCCCTCTTCCAGGTCTAAGAGAAAATGGCATCTCTGTTTTGAATGGTGCACCTGCAGCAATTCTTAGACCCTGAGAGTTATTTGGGAAGCAAAGAATGAAGGTTTAATCACTTCCTTTATGTGTGTAATGATTACTTCTTCTCTGAGTTTGGATAAATGCTCATTCTTCAGGGAAGGCCATGACTTGCTACTAGGTGTGGTGGGTGGCTTGTGTTTGGGCCTCCACTGTCCTCCATTGGATAAGAAGCTTCTAACTCTCAAAACTCTTTACTCAGCAATAGAATCGTGTTGGCTTAACATTCCTTATATGAAGAGGCTGCTTAACTTTTTTTTTAGGAAACAAAAAAAATGAAACTAGGCGCTGAAGTGTAAAAAAACAGATTGCAAGGATTCATTTCCCACTAGGGCCCTTTTTCAGTTTTTGGGTCAGAGCAAAGATGAACAAAGGGTGGAAGGAGAGAAAGGGGTGCTTCAGTCCCAAGCAAAAAGCAAGTGGCCATTTCAGAGCTGACTGGGCATACTTACTCAATTCCTTGGCCATTCCTTGATAGAAATCAGATTTGTTTATTCTGGGTAAAAATCAGGACAATTGCTTTTTCCCTCTCTGTGATCAGGATATTCATCAATTCAGGGCCGTCTTGATTACCTCCAGACAGATGGCAACACCAATTTGCAGCTCTGTATGCGTCTCAGTGCCCGTTGTTGTTTGCTAGACCTAGTAAACTGATTGGAAGCAGCGATAACAATACCATTGCTGGTGTTAAATTTCCTCGCTGATTGAGCTATTAAGAGCTGTTACTGCCCTTGGTACCTGAAATCATTTACAATTTGGAAAGGTTCATTTCCATCGAGACTAATTTGTGTTAGGTGACTCTGCTGTCTCTCTTCTAATTGCAATTAATGTCAGAAATATTTTTATTTACTACCTCTGATTCTGAAAAAGCCTTCACTTTAAGAGGAATCTGTTCAAAGTCCTGGCATGGTCCTTTTGTGGTGAAGAACCTTGGGAAAGCAGAGCGTGTAGGTTGGAATACAGCTTATTACTATAAGTAGTTAGGGACTGGATGAACCCTTAAATGGGATGCTACTATTCTCAGGGATATTCTTTATAATCCTTAAGGAGATTTACTTCTTTTGATTGTTAGGAAAGTTGTCATGAGATGACTGAGTTGCAGAGTTTTAGGACTGGTAGGAATCTCAGATATCATTGTGTCATTGATTTGAAGATGGGAAAGAATTTAGCAGCCAATCTAATCTATCACTTTAGGGAGAAGGAAAACGAGGCCCCAAATGGTTAAATGACCTGTCCAAAGACCCACATGTAATAACTAGAAGTAAAACCAAAATTTCATATAATTGTAGATTTACAGCTATAAAGTACCTTAGAGCTTTGGTGTCAAATTCAAATAGAAATGGGGGTCACTGATCCATACATAAAGATACCTGAGGGTTGCCTATTGACTTAGTTTTAAAATATATCATCTATTTTTGTTATGTTTTTATTTATTTTGTTCAATATTTTCCAATCACATTTGTACTAAGCCTATGTGCTTAGCAGCTCTGTGTTAGATACCATGTATACCCATCTCCTTATTTTACAGAGGAGAAACTCAGGCCCAAAGATGATAAGTGACCAGTCCAAAATTATATGGATAATAGAGGCAGAGGAAGGATTTGAACTCAGATCCTTTGACTCCAAATCCAACACTCTTTCCCCTAATTACACTGCATCCTCTAAAATCTTATGATTTTTAAATTAGTGCTTCCCTCACTATGTCACACTGCCTCCTTGTTATAATGAACTCATCATCATCACTTTATAAATTTGTTGTGTCAGTTATGTTTCCAAGACTATACTAGGCACAACAGGAGAATTCAAATGTAATAACATAGTGCCTGCCACAGTCTAGGAAAGGGGAGGAAATTTTTCTATCTATTTCTATCTATTATACAAATTATAAGGGCTGTTGAATTGATGAGATTAGGCTCAGCTCTGCTACTTATCACTTACAGCACCACAGGCAAGTTGCTTTACCTCTGTGGGGCCAGTGTCCTTAACTAGAAAATTGGCATAAAGTCAGCTAGGTAGCACTATAGTTTGTAGAATGCTGCTCCTGGAGTCAGGAAGACTCCTCTTCCTGAGTTCAAATCTGGTCTCAGATACTTACTAGCTGCGTCACTGGACAAGTCACTTAACCTCATTTGCCTCAGTTTCCTTATCTGTAAAATGAGCTGGAGAAAGAAATGGTAAACCACTGGAGTATCTTTGCCAAGAAAACCCCAAATGGGGTCACAAAGAGTCAGACATGACTGAAATGACTCAATAACCACAAAACAGGCAAACAAATCTTTGAAAACTATCTCACTGTTTAAGTAATGGAGTGATTTTTAATGAAATCTCTCATACTTCCTCGTGCTGTAGGTTTGACAAAGATCCCCCCACTCATACACACAAGGTTGAGTGCACAGAGCCAACTGCTTCTCCATTATAGAAGTGGACAATGGTACACTTCCAATAGCTGTCCATACAAACTTTCCTGGAAGGGAATGACCTCAAACTGGAAAAGAACATCAGTGAATCAGCTGGATCCTCACTCAGAGTAGTTTTCTTTCTTTTCAGGTCAGATCTCTTCCCTTCTTGGCCCTCAGTTTCCTCATCTGTATAATGAAGGGACTGGACTATCTAGATTTTAAGATTCTTTCTATAGCCTATAGCTAGAAAAGACTTTAGAGGTCATAAAGTCCACCCCCATCATTTTACAAATAAGGAAACTGAGATCCATGAAGATTAAGTAATTTGACCAGGGTCACATAGCTAGTAAGTGTCTAAAGCTGGACTTGAACCCAAGTCTTCCTGACTCCAAGTCCAATGTTCTATCTGTTATACAATGTTGCTTCTCAAGGATGTCTTATTTTTTTAACACTGATTTTTAGTCCCTCCTTCAGTTCTGCTGTCCAGAGAAAGACAGAATCACATCATCAATTTTCTCTTATTGTTACCAAGAGCCAGTATAACAGGTCTGAATCATGTCATGAAAAATGGTCACTCATCTTTTTCACCCACTTGAGAGAGGATATTTTCATCTGAACAATGCCCACTCTGCTCAGGCTCTAGAATCCTCATAGCCCATGATGTAGCTAAAGTCCATGAGACATGAAGGGAGTGCTGGAGATTAATTAGAACTACCACAGTGTGACACAAATGCCATCAAGTCTTTTCAAATTACACTTAATTAACATTTGCTTACAGAATTTCTTTTCTCTGCTGAACATCTTGCATTTAAACTGTATTTTTCTTCCCTTGTGTTCATGTTCTTGACTGCTTCGGGTGCTACTGTCCAATTTCTTTTCCACTTCATTCCCTTTATAGACTTTAGGAATGAACGAAGACACTACATAATGATCATTTCACTTCAGAAATCGGTGTCCTGTTACACAGAAGACTCCTGCTGGGCAAGGAGTGGGACCCAGGCCATAAGACTATTGCCTCTAGAGGAGGCTGGAACTATGCTTCTACACATCCCTGTCCAGCACAACTTCTTGGGAAATCTGGGTTTAAAAAATGACAAGATGCCCTTGAGAAGCAGTGTTGCATTATAGATAGAGTCAAGAAGTCCTGGGTTCGATCCAGCTTTATACACTTACTAGCTGTGTGACCCTGGTCAAGTCACTTAATCCTCATGGGTCTCAGTTTTGTCATCTGTAAAATGATGGGGTTGGACTCTGTTGCCTTGAAGATGATGGTGACTTCTCCTTTTGGGACTTCCTGTAGTACTTACAGATTATATCACATATTGGTTATATTAATTAATCAGTTTAATTTATATCATCATATCTGATGAAATTAACTTGCATGTTTATAGTCCTTCAATGTCTACAAAGTGCTATAAATACATTCTTTAGATTGAGTTTCACTACAGTATGCTTTTCCCCAGGCTTCTTATCAAGTAAGATTATCAGGAAAAGAATCATTATTCCGGTTTTACAGGGGAGACAATTAGGACCTTGAAAGGCCAAATATTTGTTGGCATGTCAGAGCCTGGATTTAAACCCAAGTTCCCTCCCTCAGCACCCATTGTCCATTCCATTACACCATATAGCTCTGTCATAGGATTTTCTAATTATTTATTTGTGTTAGTCTTGATCCTTCTGTTAGTAGAGGTCTCCTCACCAGAGTTCCTGATATACTTTGAAATCACAGATGGCATCCCTATCCCTCCTAGTCCTGTTTCTGTCCCTCTCCTTACTTGTATCTCTATCGCTGTCCTCACCCCTCATTTGTCTTTGATGGAGATGGGTACTTGGCAGGTGTTAAATAATGCTTATAGAGTGAAATAGAAGGGAATGGATTTATTTTGTAAAAGAAAATCAGATTTTGTGTGTGTATGTGTATGTGTGTATTTGTGTGATGTGTGCACATTTGTGTATAAAAGAATCCAAGTATATTGCAGTGGAAAGAACTCTGGATCTGGAGCCAGAGGACTAGGGTTTGGATCCTGGGGTTGGCATTTACTGGTGTGGTCTTGGGCAAATCCTTTCCCCTCTCTGGGTCTTACTTTTTCATGTGTAAAAAGAAGGGAGCAGGTACTTATGAGTTCTGATGTCCTTTTCAAACCCTAATTCTATGATTAACCCTAAATATGTGATTACTCCTAATTTAGTGAAATACTATAGTATCTATGAACATTAAATACCTAGAGGGAGGTCCTGAAAAAAGTCCAGTTTGTGGAGTCCCAAAGAAATCCCATAATCATTGGTTCTTCTAACATTTTCTTTAATTAGGTTTTGATGGGATGTTATGATGAGAGTGGCTAGGTTCTATATTAGTTAGAATATTTGGTTTAGTTTTTAGTGATGATGTAGATGGAATATAGAGGGTTGGAGTCATTTTTTATTTTTTTGTAGGTGGAGTAAAGCCTGACCACACAGTGTAATTTAAAGGGGTTCAGCCTAGGTTTGAGGGGTAGCTAGGTGGTGCCATGGATAGAGTGTCAGGCCTGGAGGCAGGAAGACTCATCGTCATGAGTTCAAATCTGACCTCAGACACTTGATAGCTGTGTGACCCTGAGCAAGTCACCTAACCCTGTTTGCCTCAGTTTCCTCATGTGTAAAATGAGCTGGAGAAGGAAATGACAAACTACCTCAGTGTCTTTGTCAAGAAAATTCCAAATAGGATCATGAAGAGTCAAACATGACTGAAATGACTCAGCCACAACAGTCTGGGTTTGAGGGTCTGGTTTTGATTCCTGCCTCTGTTACATGCTACTCCTGTGACCCTTGGTAAGTCACTTTTCCTCTTTGACCCTCACTGTCCTTATGCAGCATGTCAGAGTTGATCTAGGTCTGTTTTACCTCAAAATCTCTAAATCTATCATCCTATTCTCCTTCATCTTGATGCTTCAAATCAATTAAATTCAGCCAATTGTGGTAAACACCTCTTTACTAAGTACACAAATAATTAAATAAAAAGTAATTTGAGGAAAGAGGGCACTAATTGCAATGATCCCTGTTACTAGAAAAATTCTGCTTCCAGGGGTCTAACATGAAGTTGCCATTACTCATTCATAATTCAGCATAAAACAAAGCTACAGGGTAGCATCTCATCTATTAACTAGGCTGATGACATGATGAGGGAAAGACCTGTTTACTACAGTTTGCTCTGGCAGTTTTTGCAGAATGGATTAGAGGGGCAGAGTGTGTTATGGATTGTCCTGAGTCTTGCTCATGATTCCAGTGACAGGAACAAATACTAAGTCTTCCTTTTCATCATGCAGTAGATAAGATCTGCAACTTCTCTTTCTTCTCATCAATCATTGAGAGCTACTATGGTGTAGTGGAAAGAGGACTAGCCCTGATAACTATTACTTGAGTGACCTTGGGTAAATGACTTAACTTTCCTAGGGCTCAGTTTCCTCCTCTGAAAAATCAGGGGGTTAGAAATTTTTTTTTCAGTAGCAACAAGGTGGTAGGAAAGTAGAAGTCCACCAAAGGGGAAATGACTGAACCATTTTGTCATATGTTATGGTACATTATTGTACTATAAGAAATGGTCAATATGAAGAATTTGCAGAAGCTTAGGAAGACTTACATGATTTGGTATAGGTAAGGTAAGGTAAGCAGAACTAAGAGAACAAGTTATGCAATGAGCACAATTGTGTCCAGGGGGACAATATTGAAGTACTTCAAAATTCTAATCAGTGCAGTGACCCATCGTGATTTGAGGTCTCATATTGAAACATGCCTTATATGGAATTGAGGGGGGGGAATTTAGAGGTCATTTAGGCCAGCCCCCTTACTCCACAGATAAGAACACTGAGACATATCAATGTTAAGTAGCTCTAGTGGTTAGCACAATTTCTGGCACATAGTATGTGCTTAAAAATGCATGTTGACTTGACCAGCTCAAAATCACTCAAGCAGTAAGTCATAGTAGCAGAGATCTGAACCTAGATCTTATAACTCCCAAATTAGTTATCTTTCTGATGCACAATATTTTCTCTCCCTTCTCAGCAGAGAACAAGTATACTCTAGTACGGAATAAAGCACACATTTAAAAACTATGGTCAGAATGTTGATTTATTTTGTTTAATTGTACATATTTGCTATATGGGTGAGGGAGGAATGAGGGCCAGTCATCACTGGAAAATAACAGAAATGTTTAAAAATTGTCAATAAAATGTTTAAAAATAAAACTGGGGAGTGTACTTTTCAGTCCCTTCCAGCTCTAAACATTTGACCAAAAAACCCTCATTTTTTTTACAAATAGCACAAAAATTGGTACCAGCTTTCCTGGAAAGGACTCTGTAATGTGACTGGCCCTGACTCTGGGTAGCATTTGGATTTTTTCCCCCTTTTTTCTGTTTGCTTTATATTTTGTTTGTGAGCCTCTTTACGTGTTCATGAATCCAGGAGAGGTGCCCAATTTTGCTTTTCTGCAGCACAGAAGAGAGGTCCAGCCTTATTTATTTATTTACTTTCAGTTTGAGGGGCATGTTTGCTTTGCCTTGTTTTGAAATCAATAAAAAACATGCTGCTAACCCAAGTCTTGTAGACAGTAATAGTCTCCTGGATATAGTGATAAGCTCTGGCATTTCACTTAAGGATAGACTATAAATCATCAGAATACCATTTAGGTGGTTAGTATCAGGGTGTGAATGCTAATATTAGCAGTCAGATGTCTTTCTGTGTGGAGAAAATTAGGACTGTACCAAGCCACTTCCCTGGGGAGATAGCGGGATGAAATGGTTACTCTTCTTTCCTTTCTCTACCTTACAAGTTGATTGCATCTCAGAATCACACCTTTCTTACCTGATTACCAATCTAACTCTTGTCTGTCAATCATTTGCACCCCTACCTTCTTTTCATATACCTACCACTAAAATTTTGTGATGTTCTGAAGAATCTGAATGTTCTGCCTCTAGGAACACCCTTCTAGATCTGGCTTCTGTTGGATTTTGGTAATGTGAACTGCACCATCTTTTCCCATGTCATCCTGGGACCTGTCAGTACTGGCTTCAGGTCAGAACCATATGTACTCCTAGAGGGTGAATGTGGAGACCAGCAGGAGAATGTGGGAGAGTGTATATTGGAATGAGGCATGGTATATGATGAAGCAGGTAGGTGATGCAATACAGTGTTGGACCTGCAATCAGGAAGACGAGTTCAAATCCAGCCTAAGATACTGACTAACCATGGAATTCTGGGCAATTCGTTTAACCTTTTTCTGTCTGAATTTCTTCATCTGTAAAAATGGGCATAAAAATAACATCTCCCAAGGTTGTTATGAGGATCAGATAATATTTGTAAAGCACTTTGTAAATCTTAAAGTGCTATGTAAGTACTATCTATTGTCATATCATTATAACATTGGAAAAGAAGGTAGGGCTAATTAGTTTAATTTAATAAGCTAGGGGACATTTTTGCAGAGTCCCTAGAGTTTTGAAGATTGTTGTGATGAAAACCCAACAAATGTGAGCTATTATTGTCTTTGAGTTCAATATTATAGGATCATAAATTTAGAACTGAAAGGGACTTTAGAAGTCATTGGGTCCAATCCCCTCATTTTAAGTAGGTCCCCAAAGGCCAAAGATATTAAAGTGATTTGTCCATCAATCAGCTAACGATGTTGGACTGCAGTTCAGAAGACAGATGAAAGTTTGATTTAGGAGTCATCTTTTTACATGTGATAACTGAACCCGTGGGAATCAATGAAATCACTAAGAGTGCAGAGAGATAAGTAAGGAGGATCTAAAATCAAGCCCCGAAGTGCACCAGTACCCAAAGGACAAGACATGGATGATGATCCCATAAAAAAAATAAACAACTGAGGACAATAATCAGACAGGTAGGGAGGTGGAGCAGCAGGGAAGAGCATTGCTACAAAAACCCAGAGACAAAAGAATGCACAGAAGGAAGTGGTGGTCAACATGTCAAACACTGTAGAGAAATTAAGAAGCAAGTCTGAGAAAAGAGTATTGAATGTAGTATTTAGGAAATAACTGGTGACCTTAGGAAGAGTAGTTTCAATCAAATGTTGTAATTTGAAGCCCAAAGATAAGAGGTGAAGAAATGTGTTGAAGATGAAGGAATGAAAACAGAATGTAGGTAGTTATTTTTTTCCCCTAGGAGTTTGGCTGTGAAAGACAAGAAGGATAAAGAATGATAACCTGAGGGGATATCAAGGTCAAGTGAAAGTATTGTTAAAAAATCTTTGTTTATTTTGTCCTGTTATTTAGGATAGGGAAAAGATCTGGGTGTGTTTGTAAGCAGTAGATAAGGAATCAGTGGTTAAGGAAAAATGGAAAGTTATTGAGGGTAAAGAAATGTTTCCGGAGAAAATGACAGGTGATATGGTGACAAGTACTAATAGAGATGTCCTTGCTAAGGGGAAGAGCCACTTCATCCTCAAGATGTGAAGCACAAAAGGAGAGAATGGGGAGAGGACAAGGAAAGTGAGTAAATTTATAGTATCCCTCAAACAGAGGAAGACATGGATGAATGGCATCAATATTTTCTGCAAAGTAGAAGTGCTTAGTTAAGACTGGAAGGGGAGGATGTAGAGCGGGTAGCATGTGGAGGGAAGACAAATTTTGAAACAGTTGTGTGGGGGAATGAGGTAGAGAGTCAATCAGCGAAGAATGAAAGTATTGGCATGTAGCAGTGAGGGACCAGTTGAGATTAGACAGTGTGTTTGTAATGGACTAAGTCAGCACAGTTGTGATTATTTAAATCACTGAAAAAGGCTTTTGCAAAGAGCTCATGCCAGCCTCCAGTGGGACCCCTCCCGCCCCAAAAAAACCTGCTTGGTTAAGTATAGATGAATTCTACAATTTTTTTGGCAAAAAATAAAATTAAAATAGCCAAGTCATCAGTCCCATATTTTTCCCCTTCATTTTCAATATATTTTAGGGCTGTGTAGAGAGCATCCAGAATCATACCAACTCCCATGCTCTGGCCCACAAATGTGACAGATGTATGGGTTACTGTGCATTGAGAAAAAGAGCTTCAAGAGAAAAGGGCTCTATGCTGTCAGCATTTCCCGTGTCACCTTTGTGTCTCACTCATTATGCTTCTTTCTAGGGAACCAAAGGAAAGCAAAAAATAGTTTTCTCTGAGTTTGTCCACTCATCTCAGGGCACATGGCAATATGGCACATGGTAGATTACTGCTACAATACTAGAAAACTGAGCTCAGTAAATAGGTAAAACACCATTTTCCCCACCAAAGTCACAATATTCCCTTCCTCAATGCAAGAACTCCTTATACAGTTTTGTTCTGACAGGTTTCCATCAGTCTCTCTTCCTATATTTCACACTCCCTTCCTTCCATAGAGAACAATTGTATATATAAAATGGGTGAAGGTCATTTAGATCAAATGATGTTATTCCTGCAAAAATTAACAAACACATAAGAATGATCAGTATGAACTGTAGCTTTCTTTGCACAAAAACAATTTCTATTGGAAACCATCAGGAGGAAGTGTGGTCTGAAAGATGATGCCTGGGACTTGAGGTTAAAGGATTGGGTGCAAGACTCACCTTTGGTTCTTACAAGTGTACTAGCCTAGGATTAGTCATTTCACCCCTTCAAGACCCAGTTTTATGAAGACATTGGGAATAATATGACAACTGCCTAGTCCACAATCATAAAAATTATAGTCCTTTGCACAAAACAGATGCTTAATATACATATGTTTAACTGAATTGGGGAAAGTACCTAATAAATCTTAATCTCTACAGTCATCTGAATGTAATATTCTAATCTGGTTTTCCTTCTACTTCTTTGGTTAGACCTTCTCTTCTGGTTTAATAGAATTATCTGTGTCCAACTCTTCCCCCTGCTCCCAACTGCAGGTATATAGAAAAGCTTTGTCCTGAGCCCTCTTCTCTCTCTATTCCTTTGGTGATCCCATTAGCTTCCATGGGTTCAATAATTATTTGTATTCAGATCATTCACAGATCTATAAAAGCACTAGAGTCATATCACCAATTGCCCATTGGACATCAACTGAGATGTCCTGTGTCCATTTCAAACTCAACATGTTCAAAATAGAACTCATTATCTTTTTCTATACCCTTACCCTTCTTCCTACTTTCCCTGTTCTGTGAGTGACAAACCATCTTTCTAGTGATCCAGGTTTATATACTTAGTCATATTTAGCTCCTAACTTCCTGTTACTCTCTGTAGTCAATCAGTTACTAAGACTTGCCAATTCTACATCCACAGCACTCCTTGCTTCTGCCCAGTTCTCTCTACTTGTATGTCCAAGTTCATGGCTTTTATGGAATCTTTGAAAAAACTTCCTAACGGTCCTTCCTGCCTCTGGTCTCTCCAATCCATCTTCTAAACAGTTGCCAAGTTCATGTTTTTAAAGTATGGTTCTCATCATAGGAAGGCTCATTCAGTAGTCTTCCATTGTCTCAAGGATCAGATACAAACTTATTTCACTCTACCTTTCCAGACTCAGTAATAACTAACTTTTTTTTCTAGTGTTTTAAGGTATGCAAAGCACCTTACAAATATTATCTCATTTTATCCTCACAATGACCTTGGGAGGGAGGTAGGTGCTATTGTTATTCCTGGTCAGTCAATAAACATTTATTAAGCTTCTGCTATGTGGCAAGCACTGTGATAAGCCCTAGGAGTGCAGAGAAGGTAAAAAGACAGTTCCTGCTCTCATGGAACTCCCAGTCTAGAGAGGGAGAAAAATATACAAATTAATATTGACAAACAAGTTATATATATACAGGATAAATTGGAAATTATTGGAAGAAGGGAGGCATTAAAACTCAGGAGAATTAGAAAGATTTCCTGGAGAACTTGGCATTTTAAATAGGATTTGAAAGATATTAAAGATAAAGAAACCCAGATAGACAGACATTTATGTGACTTGCCCAGAATCACACAACTAGTATCTGAGGCAGAAATTGGACTCAGATCTTTATTCATTGTGCCACCTAGCTGCTGCCCCCCATCCTCTCCAGGTTCTATCCAAACCAGGTTATTTGCTGTCCCTCGTAAAATCCATGACACTCCATTTCACCATTTTGCATCTTTGCATGTGGAAAGTGATCTCTTTTTCCGTCTCTCTCTAGGAATTCCTCAACTCTATTTAGGCTCCTGCCTGAGATATGTCCCGATTCCTTCAGATGCTGGTGTTTCACCCTGCCCCTGCCTGAAGAATTACCAGTTACCAATTATTTTGTATTTTTTTACCTCATTGTATTTTGTATCTGCCTATATGTATACATATGCAACCCTCCCATACTTAAATCCAATTCACTTATATGTCATGGCATCATCCCCCTAACGTCATGGTCTTCTTCCAGAACAAGGGGCAAACAGCAGCAACATATCATTTCCTCTGATCATCAACTTGAAGTCATTCTTATCTTTCTAACTCTGCATCTTAAAACGTAATAAGTTAAGTTGATTGAGTCAACATCATGGTCATTATCATCATCATTTTCGTCATCATCAATAATGATCCTAACGTACAATTCAAACAACTATGGTAGAATGGGGCATGTACTTAGAGTTGGAACATAAAGTGACTTGTCCAGGACCAATAGGTGTCAGAGTCTCAGAAGTCAAAACCAATCTTTTGATTTGGATTCCAAGATACCTTCTGCTCCACCCTCTTGCCTCTCTGAACAGTAAGCTGCCTCTCTGTACATCACATTGTCTTTCTACAACTGGGTAGAATTTGATTCTCAAAGTTACTGAGCAAAGTCTCAAAGAATAGTAGGATAGGGAAGCAATGAGAAGACTGGTTTGACTTAATATAGACATCATAAAATAGACCAGGTGTAATGGGTTGTTGTTGGCAGTCAGAAAACCAGAGAAGTTCAGACTTGGCCCCATAGGCAACTGAGAATGATAGAAATAGGGGATCATTGAGGCTAGAAAGCAGGAGAAAGGACTGCAGAATTTTCTTAAATCTCCATGAGGACTAGAAAAAGACAGGAAGCAGAGGAATCTATTTACTATAACTGATCCCATGTGAAACTCTTTGTTCATAACACATTTCAAATTTGTCTTTTTTGTCAGCAAACTATTAGCCTACCACAATCTGTTAATTAATTCCTTTGACATAGCCTCTACCAGAAAACTTCTCAATTCAGAAAGAAAAAAAAGCCACAACTCACTAAGCAGCACATGCAAGTAATGAAAAACGACAGGGATACATAAAATCAAAAGCAGACACAGTCTTCCAACTAGCAGGACAGGAGAGCTAATTGCAAAATGGCCAGCTCCTTGCTTCAAGCTGCGAAATGTTCAGGCTGGGAGCATGCATGGTGAAGCCACTCTCTGAGACAGTTAATGGGGGAGAATTCAGTCAAATGAAGCTCACTTACATTCTCTAAGCAGTGAGATGAATGGGAAATCCTTAGTATAGAAATCAAGAAGAAATATTGAGACTAGTTTCAGGGACATTCACAGTGCCCACAATCTGGGGCCTTCTGACACGGGCAGCTATGTGGCATAGTGGATAGAGCACCTAGGTATGGAGTTAAGAAGTTATGAGTTTAAATCTGGCCTCAGATACTTACTGTCTATGTGACCTTGGACAAGTCACTTAACCCTGTTTACCTCAGTTTTCTCATCTGTAAAATGAGCTGGAGAAGGAAATGGCAAATGACTCCAGTGTCTTTGCCAAGAAAACCCCAAATGGGGGTCACAAAGAGTCAGACATGACTAAAAAACAACAGACATTTCTAAACACCTGTTGCTGCAATGCACACTGAAGCCACTCAATGTCATCATCTTCTGGGTCCAGGCCATGAGATTATGTTCCAGTTGAAATGAGGGCCATCCCTCCTCCAAATTGTGAAGTTTATCTTTCAGCCTCTCTTTTGCATGCCCTTTCCCTTGTCTGTATTGTGCAGAGGTTCAAAATACCCTCAGGGTCTGCCTGCCTCAGGTCTCTCCTCAATGCAACCCATGTGCCATTTGGCTGCCAAAATGATATTCCTAAAGTGCTGGTCTGACCATGTTACCCTCCCTATTCAATAAATTCCAGTGGTGCCTCATCCTCCCTTTGGGTCAAATTCATAATCCTGTTTGGTGATCAAAGCCCTTCATAACCTTTTCCCCCTTTTTTCCAATCTTCTAACAACATACTCCCCATGGCATATTCTTCCATCCAGCAACACTGACCTCCTTGCTGTTCACTGAAGAGGAAGTTCCATCTTTTGCCTGTGGACATTTTATCCAGCTTCGGGCCAAGCCTAGAATGCTCTCCCTCCTTGTCTCCACCTACTGGTTTCACTGGCTTTCTTCAAGTCCCAAGTAAAATCTCATATTCTATAGGAAGCCTTTCCCAATATCTCTTAAATCTAAAAGCTTGAATCTTCCTTCTCTTAATTATATTTATCCCATATGTAACTTGTTTGTACATATTTGTTTCCTTGTTGCTTCCTTTGTTAGACTGTGAGCTCCTTGAGGGTAAGGATTGTCTTCTGCCTTTTCTTAATCAGCCACAGTTGAACACACCATACCCTGATTTCAATGTTATGATGTTACTGGTCTTCTGAATGAAGGACACCCAACACCCCCCGTAATTAGTACAGTGCCCGGCACAAAATAGGTGCTTAAAAAATGTTCATTGTCTGACTGAATATCCAAACCTGCTCTTAGGTCAATAAAGGCTTTGACAGACTCATTCATACTTCAGAGTAAATGACTAGTAACTACAGAAAGCAATACCTTTCCAAGGAGATCTGCATTGTAATAGGACCCAAGTATCCTCCATGAATTTTCATTTATCTGTGAACTAGTGAAAGGTTCCAAAGTACAGTGATGGGCAGAGCTGAGAGAATTTCTCTGTACTCCTGAATGTCACTTGACAAAAACAAAAAATCCCTTCTCTGGATCTTAACCCTCTGGCTATCATCCTATATATTTCTTCTCTTTCACAGCCAAACTCCAAGAAAAAAAGCTCTCTGCATTCTGTCCTCAAACAGAGCTCACATCTTTGCTTTCTTCTCCTTATTTTCAACATCCTTGTTGACCTTTTACCCTCTGGCTTCAGACAGACTATACCATTTGGCTGAAACTACTCTTTCCAAGGTCGCCAATGATTTATTAATTGCTCCATCCAATATTCTTTTCTCACTCCTCCTGCTTCTTAGTTATTCTACAGTGTTTGTCACTGCTGACCGCTTCTTCCATCTGTGTATTCTCTTGTCTCTGGGTTTTTGTGACAAGGCTCTCACCTAGTATTCCACTCCCCTCCCTATCTGACTGCTTGTCCTCAGTCTCTTTTGCAGGATCATTATCCATGTATTTCCTCCTGGTTACACCCCAGAGTTTGGTACTGGACCCTCTTTTCTTTTCTCCCTTTACTCTTTTAGTGATACTATTGATGCTCATGGGTTCAACCATCTCCTCTAAAGAGATGACTTCTAAGTCCAAGTCTCATCTCTCTTCTGAGGTCTTCTGTGCTCCTGAGTTCCAACTGCCTAATTCTCATCTCTCCCTGGGTTTGCCATATAAATCTCAAACTCATTATGTCCCAAAGCTCATTATTCCCCTCCCCTAAATCCCTATTTCTATTGAGGACATCACTATCCTTCTTCTCACCCAGATTAAAAACTTCAGTCATGTTTGAGTCCTCTCTCCCTCACACCCTTACTATCAAATCAGTTGTCAAATTTAGTCAGTTCCACAACATCTCTTGTATTCAACCCTTCTGCCCATTCATGCTGCCACCATTGTAGTTCAGATTCTCTTCAGCTCCAGTCCGGATCATTGTAACAGCATCTAAATTGCTTTTCCTGACTCTGGCCTCCCTTTTCTCCAATTCATCACTTTAAGCAGCTGCCATATTGATATCCTTAAAGCATGGCTCTGACCATTTTACACACCTCACCACCCAACTGCTCTGAAAACTTCAGGGACTCTTGCTTGTAGGATAAAATGCAAATTCCTTTAGCCTTCCTTTAGCTACAACTTATCTTTCCAGACTGATTTCTCATCACTTCCCCCAATGACCATTTTGTTTCAGCCAGACTAGTCTATTGCTTTTCCACATATATGCCATGCCAGCTTTTGGCCTTTGTATGGGGTGTGCCCCATTCCTGGAATGCTAGCCATCCTCATCTCTCCTAAGAAGACAAGTTCCTGCTTTCCTACCAGCTTAGCTCAGGCTCTACCTTCTACAAGAAGCTTTCTTGATTCTACCAATTGTTAAGGACTTTTTACACCTGAATTACTTTGTCCTTATTTTTAATTAACTTATCGTGCATACAAGCTGTTCATCAGCAGAATGTAAGATCTTTGAGGTTAGAGACTATTTTTTTCTTTGTATCTATCACCGGGGCTTGGCATCTAGTAAATACTTAAAATATTTATTGAGTTACACTGAATAACTCACATTTCTATAGCACTATAAGCTTTGCCAAGTGCTTTCCTGACAATCTAGTGAGGTAGGTAGATGGAGAGTGTATCATCACCATCTTTCTTTGATAAATAGAAGTTGTCATTCACAGAGGCACAGGGACTTGCTCAAGGTCATAACTGTAGTAAATGTCAAAGAATCCAGCTCCGTTTATACTCAGGCATGTTGTCTTTCTTAAATGCTAAAATGTGAACCCCTCCATTACTCCTGACCAATTATGACCTAAAGGATGGTTTGAACTATTTTCAATATGCATCTAGTTTTACCCATGAAAATGTTTTCTTGGATGATGTAATGGCAAGTAGAATAGGATCTTTTGCTGTTTTTTGTTTTAGTATAATCCAAAAGTATAATGCCTGTATTTGAATATGAATAAGGAGAATCTTTCCCACCCATTGTCGGGCCTGGGAAGATTTGTAAGAAGGTCCAAGCCTTTTGTTAATGAGGTACTGGTTCTCAAGGGATGTGATACCATCTGGCTCTGAAAAGTGTATAAAGACATTGAGGGTAAGGTTTTATTTTGGGGCTTAGTTTTTTGTAAGAGTGTTTATTTGGCCAGACTAGGACTCTGGGAAGCTGCTTAAGGAACTCCCTGGCTTTGAAAACCCAGATGTCGTGCTTCCCTCTACGGTAACGATGGTCAGACAGTTGGACCTGTCTGTTGAATTATGGTCAGGCAGAGGAATCCATGTCTATTGAATACTTTGGGGCTTGCTGACAGGAAATGTTTGCTTGCCCAGATGAGGACTCTGGGAAGCTGCTAAAAGAGCCCAGCTTTGAGAGGAAGCCATGTCTGTTGACTTTTAATTTCTCTGTATTTTCTTTGAAGTTCAGCGTGCTGACTTCCCTGAATTAGGTAAATGATATATGTGCTTGGTTAAAGGAATGATTCATGTGCTTAATTAAACTGATTGCTAACTCCTTGAAAGTTGCTTTCCTTTTATGAATGCAGATCTAAGAATCTGATGTAGTAAACCCCCTTGTATATGTTGGGGTGCTTACTGATACAGACCTTAAAATGTTGGTACTGCCAGGGAAATGGCAGTACAAAGCATGTCGATCAATTAATCATTTAACTAAACACTTATTGAGCACTTGTTATTTACCCAGTTCTATCTGGGTTCCCTATAGAATACATAATGCTATAAGATGCTATCCCTACCCTCAAAGAACTCACAGTCCAGCATAGGAGAAACACATGAAAAGATATATCACTTTGCAACACATATTTATTTAGCAGCACTAAATGAGATGTCACAGATATTTGATTAGAGAATGTCCAAGCTAAATTGAGCCTTTGAGCACAAAACTCCATGGAGGCTAAGTGGTGTTGTAGATAGAGTACCAGTCCTAGAGTCAGGAGTTCACATCTGGCCTCAGACGCTTGACACTTACTATTTGGGAGACGCTCAGCACTTAACCACAGTTGTCTCAAAAAAAAAATGACATAGAACTTAGACTTTTTTAGCTGGATAAGGAACTCCTAGGAAAGGCAGTCAGGTGTGGAGGGAAGAAACAGCTATTATGAAGTTGTTTTCAATTTTTTATTTGCTAATTTGCTATAAAAGAGAATCAAGAATTGTCCTTTTGACATCACTGATTGTGGTTTGGCATGATGGTACAAGGTCTGACTCCTGGATACACATTTGATTGAGCAGGAGGTAGATTATTGAATCTGAAGTAGAGTAAGTGTGAAAGATAAGACACACCAATAGAGAGAAAAGAGTGTGAATTGGTTATTTAGTATACAGTGGAATGGATTCTGGATACTATGTGAGAGCATTTCAGTTTAGACCCAAAGTCTATTCAGGGGTGGGGAACATGCGACCTCAAGGTCACATGGGACCCTCTAGGTCCTCAAATTCAGCCCTTTGACTGAATCCAAACTTCACAGAACAAATTCCCTTAATAACAGGATTTGTTCTGTAAAATTTGGACTCCAAAAATGCTTTGCACATCCAGAGAGAGAACTATGGAGTTTGACTACAAATTGAAGCATACTATTTGCTCTCTTTTTTGTATTTTTTTCTTTCTTGTGGTTTCTTCCATTCATTCTCATTCTTCTTTACAACATGACTAATGTGAAAATCTGTTTAATAAGAATGTAAATGTAAAGCTGATACATCATCTTGGGGAAGGGGGAGAGGAAGGAGATAGAGAAAATTTAAAACTCAAAAGCTTATGGAAGTGAATGTTCAAAACTAAAATTAAATTAATTTAAAGAAAAAACAAACAAACAAAAACTTGGACTCAGTCAAAAGGCTGCACCCAAGGACCTAGAAGGCCCCATGTGACTTCGGGGCTGCAGATTCCCTACTCCTGGTCTATTCCATGTTTAGTGTGTGTGTCAATGAGAGAAAGGGGGTCCAAGTATGGATACCTGGAGCTCATTCTATGATTGAAATGAGGGAATGAGTCTTGAGTTGTGGATTCATAGAGGTAGATTCTAGAATAAGGCAGAAATAGGGGTCTGTTGCTTACATATTTCTTTGGAAAGATCATGGGATATGAGTCCATTTCATTGAAGCTTTCTTGCAATTTATAGGCACTTTCAGAATGGAATCAGATTAGTCAGTAAATTCTTAAAGGAGTTGACTTGAATTGTATCATATATCAACTTATATAAGGAAAGGTTTAAGAGACATGGGGGTGGAAACAAGGGTGAAATTCAATGAGAGTAGAAGTCAATACTTGGGCAGGAGATGACACATCCAAAACCAGAATATTTACTTGACTTTATATGTGAATCTCTTCTAGCTTATGATAGGAAGGAGAGGGTCAATGATAATTTCTTTTAAAAAGAGGCTTCCCCTAAACTTAGTTTCATAAACTCTTTGTTACTTCTCTTAGTCAATGTGTAGGAAATTTACCTTCAATTGCAGGGTAGATGAGGTGGTGACTATGGGTTTTATGGGGAGTGATGTAGGATTTCACCCCAGCATCTGGTTCTTCCTCATAAGTGAGAATTAGATCCCAAAGAGAAATTCCCCTTGTTGGCTGCATCTTTTTTAAAGATGAAATTGTTATTACAGCAAGTTATGGAGTACTAGCTGCTCTAATTTCTGTAGAGAGAGAGCTCTAGGAGATACTTCTACCATTCATTTCTTTCAGGGTTATGATCTGTTTTCAGAATACCTCATCTATATCCTTTTCCTGTCCAGATGGACTACAGTATTGTTGTTGAGTCATTTCAGTCGTCTCTGACTCTTTGTGACTCCATTTGGGATTTTCTTGGCAGAGATACTGGAGTGATTTGCCATTTATTTCTTCAGCTCATTTTATCAACGAGGAAACTGAGGCAAACAAGGTTAAGTAACTTGCCCAGGGTCACACAGCTGGTACATGTCTGAGGCCAGATTTGAACTCGTCTTCCTGACTCCAGGCCTGACACTCTATTCACTGTGCCACATAGCTTCCCAGACTATTGTAGACAACACCAATAATAGCATGGCTATTTCTTCATCTATTGGACTTCAACCAAAATGTTCCCCACTATGCTAGTTTCTGAATTTCATTAATAACATACTTTCATAACAGACAATATAGTCCTCTTTTATGTATTCTATATATTTTTAAAATAAGATATATTTATCCAGAATCATAATCTTCTCATGGTTCTCATCAAACAAAATTTCAAAGGTACTATGAGGTCAGATTGTCTCCTCATGTTAGGACTTTAGGTTGCTCTTTCTTGCTGCTTAAACACTGGGCATTTTTATATAGACATTGGGGGCATCCTCTTCTTTGGTTTTTGACTCCTGTGAACTTTTTTGCATCTCAACTGATGATATTCCTTTATTTTACTTGCCATTTATGATATCTAGCTTGGTAATAGGTATACAAAGGCAATTTTTTACTCTCCTTATCCCCCACTTTTAAAACTTAAAGCCACTTTGATTAAATGTGCAAGACATACATTCTTCTTGTCATTCATGGATACATTCCATTCCCGCTTTCTGTTCTATATTTTAAGCTGTGATCCAATAATTGACACTCCCCAAATCAGCTTTTCTCTTCTGTATTCTTTCCCTTTAATGAGCAACAGTAATGAAAATGTGATCTGTGCTCTACTGATCTTGAATTTCTTACCCAAGATTTTGTAATCTTTGGCAAATTTTTTTTAAGGTTCTTTCTTATTTGCGTTCACATGAACCACCAGAATCAGGTAATAATCATCCTTTTGGACAGCTCTTGGGAGTTTCTTTGTTATGATTTGGAGACTGGAAAAAGTTACTTTTCTGTTGTTATCAAGTCCATAATTCACCATTTCAAATTTTCCTCTGCCCTTCAAATCTTTACTCAGCTTGTTTTTTTCTTATTGAAGTCCTGCTTCAACTTTTTAAAGGAACTTTTAATGGTACTGATAACTAGAAAGGTGGAGAGGTGATCCTTAGATTCTCTTCCAATCTTTACCTTCTCATTTAGGAAAGAGACCTGCCTACACTTTGAGTAGATTAGTTGCTTGGTTGTGGCTGAAGCACTAACATTTCACACAGTGCAAATCCCTGCAAAATTTAACCTGCTTTCATTAATTACTGAAATTTTTAGCCTTATCTTTCAGACTGTTATGGTTATTTAGAAATCAACTCTTAAACATTTCATTAATACTTTTAAAAATCATCCCTTATTCTTTCATGCTCAATCACCATGCCTTAATAACTTTACAAATCATCTTTCTTTTTCTTCTCTCACTAAATTCCTAATTTGTTTTTATCAATTTGTTTACTTATGTTTTCTTGTTTACATTACCTTAAACCAGCTACTTTCTTCCTTTTAATCTTTCTATTCAGATACTTTCTTCTTAATCTTTTTATGCTTTCAGATTGGGGCCTTCTTTTTTAATCTGAATTTTTCTCCTTCAACTTTTCCTCAAGTTCATTCAAATTTCTCCAAATAAATACTCTTCAAATTCAATCTTTGGATTTTCCCCCCAAATTTAAAGCCCTTCAAATACACTTTAAATTTTCACCTCTCTTATTCAGCTCAATTCCATTTCCTTTTCCATCCCTTTCTTCACATTTAGAAGAGAGAATTAAAAAGTCAAATATAAAAATATATATTGATTTAATTTGGAGTTTCCTATTAAGTTCTTCATAGAATTTCCCTTCCTCCTTATTCTCCGTAACAGATGTTGCCACATAAGTTGCAATTATTTTCATGGTGGTCTTTTTATAAATGTATTGCAGCACTCATGATAAGCGAGATGAACAAATGTCCCATGAAATGATGTTTCTTATTGCCTTCTGGGTGCACAATAAAACCCAATTCTTCCTACTCCTTTATTTGTCTCTCCAAGGATAATCTAATCTGTGAGTGATCATTCCATTTAGTTGCCACTTCTGATATGATTCAGCCCTTCTAGTAATATTGGACCTGTTGACCATTGGACTAGGATCTCAAAATTAGGGCATCAATGATAATCATATTAATGCTTAATTGACAGTCTATCAATTGAAATTCTTAGTATTGTTTATACTGTTGTCTTCTGTTCTTCCACCATCACTGCAGAAATGGAGGGGGGCGCATAAAGGACTAAGGGCTTTATATTTCTATATTTTATATAAAATATACTTATATATTTTAATTTATACTTATAAATTATATCCCAAAGAGGATTTATTCTTTATATTTTATGTTTTAATTATATTTTAATTTTATATTTTATATTTTACTTATATATTTCATATTTTAATTTGTTTCATAGCTTGCCATGCCCAAGGAATTCATAAGCAAGTTTTACTGCTTATCTTTCTCTCTACCAAGGTAGACTGGTCCTCAGAAAGCCAATATTGTCTGTTGCCAGAACCGTGTTTGGAGTCTTGATAGCAGGGTAATTAGAACCTGATAGAGATTATTCTTCACTGACTTAGCTTTTGAGAACCAGGGTCACTTCAGTACCACAATGAAGAATTGGATTGTCTTTGCAAAATATTTATATTTATCAATTTTATGGATGACAGATAGCTAGGAGGGATGGTTAGAATGTTTTATGATAGAGTCACCATCCAAAATGATATCAGCAGACTAGATGCTAGGCCAATTTGAATGAATTTAAATTGAATAAGGATAAATGAAGGATCTTATACTTGTATTCAAAAAATCAGCTTTATGTGGTTAGATAACAGCTGATTTTTGAAAAATATCAGATTTTATAAAATATCAGTTTTTAGTGACCTGCAAGTTCTATGTGAATCAATTGTATGGTATGGAAAGTTGTAAAACTAAAGTGATATTAAGCTGCATTAAGAGAGACATAGGTAATAATCATCTGGTTCTCTGTCCTTATTTGGCCACATCTGGAATGTTACGTTCAGTGGTGGACATCAAATTCTAGGAAGGATATTGATAAATCTTCAGGTCATGCGCTGATGCCTAATCATGATGAGGAAGTAATCCTAGGTTTCCAAAAGTTCAATGAAGCATAAATTGTGGTAGATTTTATAATACTGAAAAGTCTTCTACAAGAAATCTTGTAAAAGGCTGAGTCTGATTTCTTAGCACTTTTCTAAGAAAGAAGAGACTCATCCACACTAGGTTTGCCACTTGGTCAGGAATTCTTTGAACAACACAAGGGGACTGGTTCTGAAATCAGAAGGCTAAGGTTCAAATACCACCTCAATATTACCTATTTGACCTTTGAGAAGTTATGCCATCCTTGGACTTCACTTTCCTCATGTGGAAAATGAGAGGGTTGAACTAGATGGCCTCTTGGGTCCTGTCATGCTCTGAATCTATTGTCTCATAACCAGTGATGTTAGTCCAAGAGCTATTTCATAGGAATAAGGATTTTAGAACAGCAAGGGACCTTAGAAATTCAACTTAAGGCCTCAGCTTCCCCAAATACACATGGCAGAAAGAAGATATATACCCTTTTTCTAATGGATAAGGTTCACTGATTCATTGTCTCTTAGAGCTACTTGGATGACAGTTGCCTTGGTAAAAAAAAAATGTCATTGTTAAATTGGGATGATGCTGGTTGCTGAGACCCAAGTCAGTCCATGGGGAACTGCTCAGTGGTAGAGCTCAGCAAATGAGTTTATATGATTGCATGGGGCCATTTATTCTCATAGAACTTGATTTACTTTTGCGTTGTATTTGGCTGATTGGCCTCCCTCTACAATGAAACTAGTTATTAATCTTTTTTTTATCACTAGCCATTTTTCTGTAATGTCATATAAAAACCCCAGGAACTGCATTTTCCGAAGGGTAATACATTTGTGAATGGTGGAGTTATGCTCCTGTAATTGAGGCTGAACTGAAATAATAGGATGCAAGGGAAAAATTTGGACAGGAATTTTGGAAAGAGGCATTTCTGCACAGCTGAATGAAGGTGGTTTTAATATTCAACAGGTTAAGCATAGAATCCACTGATGGTCCAATGCATAGCTCAGAAATGCCAAAAAAAAATAATAAATACGTGTTCATCTATGCATTTCCTATCATAGTTTACTGGGCATTCACTTATTCCTACCTTCAAGACTTTTTAAAATTAAAATAGCAAAGGACTAGACATGATTTTAGCTATGATTCATAAAGTCACACATAGGGTAACTTAAAGAAATCAAAATAATTTTTATCCATTTCTGAATTTCATGTGTAGTCAGAGAAAGAGTCAAATACAGCATCAGCCCAAAGCAAAATTGCAAATTAGGTAAATTGTACCTTCCAGGGTTTTCATACAAAGTCAAGCCCCTGCTCAGTGAGCTCCTGTGACCACTTGTTAGCTCTAGTATCAAATATAAAGTCCTCTGTCATTTAAACTTCTTCATAACCAGATCCTTTCTTATATTTCTAGATCTCTTACATTTTACTCCATCCCCCTCTCCTCAACCCTGTCATGTGCTTAACCATCCATCTCCATTGGTCTAGTTACTATTATTTAGACACTCTCATTTCAGTACCTTTTCACTGTCTGTCTCTTATGTCTGGAATGCTCTCCCCCTTCAACCTTCAACCTTCTGAGTTTCCTTGGCTTCAGCTCATACCTTATAGGGTCTTCTCTGAGACTGCCTTTTATCTAGTCTATATATTTGGTATCTCTCTAGGTACTTAGATATTGTCTCCCCCAACCCCATTCAAATATAAACCGTTTGAGAGCAGATACTGTGTTTTTGCCTTTCTTTGCATCCCATTCTTGAGCACAGCTTGACACAATATAAATGTGAGGCTTCCCATTATGGGGCTTCCTATTCCTTCCTCTTTCTATACCTTCCATTTCATCAAAAATCTTCTGTCATATCTATCTCTTCAAGGACCTGCTCTCTGCTAGAGGTTTGATAGCTCATTAATTGTTTATGTCTATCAGTGTGTACCTTTTTACAGGCAAAATACTTCATTCAAGTAGGAGGCCTCTGAAGGCAATGCCTTAACCAAAATGATCGGAATGGTTTAATTCTTAGATCTGCCTCTTTGGTCCCAGAAGACAGAGAATGGAAGAATGGTTGGGCATCCTAGGGAAGCAGATGTTAGCTAAATACAAGGAGGAACTTGTTAACAGAGCTACCAAAAGTGAAATGAATGGGCTGCTTCCTTCAGCTGAAGGTTTTTTTTGAAATTTATTTATTTAACTTTTAACATTCATTTTCACAAAATTTTGGGTTCCAAATTTTCGCCCCATTTCTCCCCTCCCCCACCCCAAAATGCTGAGCATTCTAATTGCCACTATCACCAATCTGCCCTCTCTTCTAACATTCCTCCCTTCCCTTATCCCTATCTTCTCTTTTGTCCTGTAGGGCAAGATAAGTTTCTATACCCCATTACCTGTATTTCTTATTTCCTAGTAGCAAGAACAGTACTCAACAGCTGTTCCTAAAACTTTGAGTTCCAACTTTTCTTCATCCCTCCCTCCCCACCCATTACCTTTGGGAAGGCAAGCAATTCAATATAGGCCATATCTGTGTAATTTTGCAAATGACTTCCATGACAGTCGTGTTGTGTAAGACTAACTATATTTCCCTCCATCCTATCCTGTCCCCCATTGCTTCTATTCTCTCTTTTGATCCTGTCCCTCCCCAAGAATGTTGACTTCAAATTGCTCCCTCCTCCCATTGCCCTCCCTTCCATCATCCCTGCCACCCTGCTTGTGGCCTTCTCCCCCACTTTCCTGTATTGTAAGATAGGTTTTCATACCAAAATGAGTGTGCATTTTATTCCTTCCTTTAGTCGAATGTGATAAGAGTAAGCTTCATGTTTTTCTCTCACCTCCCCTCTTTTTCCCTCCACTAATAAGTCTTTTGCTTGCCTCTTTTATGAGAGAGAATTTGCCCCATTCCATTTCTCCCTTTCTCCTCCCAATATATTTCTCTCTCATCGCTTAATTTCATTTTTTTAAAGATATGATCCCATCCTATTCAATTCACTCTCTGTCTCTCTCTGTCTGTGTGTGTGTGTGTGTGTGTGTGTGTGTGTGTGTGTGTGTGTGTAATCCCATCAACTACCCAGATACTGAAAAGTTTTAAGAGTTACAAATATTGTCTTTCCATGTAGGAATGTAAACAGTTCAACTTTAGTAAGTCCCTTATGACTTCTCTTTGCTGTTTATCTTTTCATGCTTCTCTTCATTCTTGTGTTTGAAAGTCAAATTTTCTTTTCAGCTCTGGTATTTTCATCAAGAATGCTTGAAAATCCTCTGTTTCACTGAAAGACCACTTTTTCCCCTGAGGTATTATACTCAGTATTGCTGGGTAGGTAATTCTTGATTTTAGTCCTAGTTCCTTTGACTTCTGGAATATCAAATTGCATGCCATTTGATCCCTTAATGTAGCAGATGCTAGATCTTGTGTTATCCTGATTGTATTTCCATAATACTTGAATTGTTTCTTTCTAGCTGCTTGCAATATTTTCTCCTTGACCAGGGAACTCTGGAATTTGGCCACAATGTTCCTAGAAGTTTCTCTTTTTGGATCTCTTTCAGGTGGTAATCGGTGGATTACTTGAATACTTATTTTGCCCTCTGGTTCTAGAATCTCAGGGCAGTTTTCCTTGATAATTTCATGAAAGGTGATGTCTAGGCTCTTTTTTTGATCATGGCTTTCAGTTAGTCCCATAATTTTTAAATTGTCTCTCCTGGATCTATTTTCCAGGTCAGTTGTTTTTCCAATGAGATATTTCACATTATCTTCCATTTTTTCATTCTTTTGGTTTTGTTTTGTGATTTCTTGGTTTCTCATAAAGTCATTAGCCTCCATCTGTTCCATTCTAATTTTGAAAGAACTATTTTCTTCAGTGAGCTTTTGAATCTCCTTTTCCATTTGGCTAATTCTGCTTTTGAAAGCATTCTTCTCCTCATTGGCTTTTTGAACCTCTTTTGCCAATTGAGTTAGCCTATTTTTCAAGGTGTTATTTTCTTCAGCATTTTTTGGGGTCTCCTTTAGCAAGGTATTGACCTGCTTTTCATGCTTTTCTTGCATCTCTCTCATTTCTCTTCCCAGTTTTTCCTCCACCTCTCTAACTTGATTTTCAAAATCCTTTTTGAGCTCTTCCATGTCCTGAGCCCACTGAATATTTGTTCTGCGTGTTTGGGATACAGAAGCCTTGACTTCTGTGTCTTTCCCTGATGGTAAGCCTTGTTCTTCCTCATCAGAAAGGATGAGAGGAACTATCTATTCACCAAGAAAGTAACCTTCTCCAGTCTTCTTTTTTTTCCCTTTTCTGGGCATTTTCCCAGCCAGTGACTTGACTTCTGAGTCTCCTCTCCACACCCATCTCACCTCCAGATCTGCCCAGCCAGTGCTTGGGGTTTGAGATTCAAATGCTGCTTCCCAGCCTCAGGGCTTTGTGCAGGGGCAAGGCTGCTATTCAGTGTGAGATTAAGTTCAGGTGCTCAGGTGCTCAGGTGGGGGCAGGGCTGCCTCACAGGGCTCAGTTCCCTCAGGGGGTTTATGCAGAGACCTTCAACAATGAATCCAGGTTCCTGCCTGCTTTGGGAGCCCCAGTCTGTTGCTGCCTCCTCTGCTGCCTCCCAATGGGGCCTGAGTCATGGGGACACCCTGCTCCTCTCTCGGCGAGCCAAAAAAGACTCTCTCACTGACCTTTAGCGCCCGTGGGTGGAGAGACCTGCGCTGCCACCAGAGACTCTGTCCCTGAGGACTGCTGAGATCTGCTCCTCTCAGTGCCGCCTGGCCAAGGCAGGGCTGGATTCTGCTCTGGGTCCGGTGCATGATGGTTTTTTGGTATTGGTTTTTCAGGTTTCTCTGGAACAGATATCTCCTCCACTCTGTTGTTCTGTGGCTTCCACTGCTCCAGAATTTGTTGGGAGTTCTTCTTTACAGGTATTTTATGGGCTGTGGGTTTGGAGCTAGCATATGTGTGTCTTTCTACTCCACCATCTTGGCTCCTCCCCCAGCTGAAGGTCTTTAAGTGAAGGCTGGATGATCATATGCTGGGATATTGTAGAGGTTACATTGTGGATAGGGTGCCAGGCCTGCCTGAAGTCAAGAAGACCTGAGTTCAAATCCAGATATTCACTAGCTGTGTGATGCTGGATCTATTTACCTCAGTTTCCTCATCTGTAAAGTGGAATAATACCACAACGTACCTCCCTGTGTTATTGTGAAGCTCAAATGAGATAATAATTGTAAAGAGTTTAGCACAGTGCCTGAGACATAGTAAATGCAAACTAAATATTGCCTGTTATTCATAATTTTCATTATCTTCATCATCATCATCATCATCATCATCATCATCATCAAGGCTTAAACCTGATCTCTGAAGTGTCTTACAAGCTATGTCTAAGTGTAGGTTGAAGGTCCAACAAACACTTTCTTCTCCCAACCCTGTCCTGCTCCCCCAACTTCTTTATAAGCACTGCCTGGAATTTCATGACTTAGAATTTCCATCTAAGGTGGAAGCTGATGTCAGTATCACTATAGCTCCATGTGTCTTGTTGTAAGTCTCTTGACAAGTTAAAAGTAAGATAATAGGGTTATAATATAATATTTAGTCCAACCCCTTCATTTTACAGTTGAGAAATCTGAGGCCCAGAGACTTCAAATGACTTGCCCAGAATCATATAGACTGTATCAAAGCCTGGATTTGAACTCAGGTCTTCTGATCTAATACCCTTTCCATAATACCAAACTGCCTTCAAAGCTATGATGAGATTAGTCAAGGGTCTAATCTAATCTAACCTAATCCTGGATGCCCAGGATGGTGTAAAAAAGTTATCTAGCTAAATAAAAATGTTTGTCAATGCTGAGCATATCAGAAACTATGAGCTGAGCTCCACATAAGAGCCCCTAGAACCCAAAAGAAAACATTGATTATAATAAATTGCAGTTGGTGTTCAAGACACATAAGTAGCTTCAAATAGTATAACAAAACCCAGGAATTTGGCAAAGTTCTTTCAGCAATGTCACATCATAATCCTCCCTTGATGAGCACTTGTCTCTCTGATTCCTTCAATTTAACATTCAAACGGAAAGGGATAATTGTTGCAAATGATACGCTCTGTTTCAATCTTCACTGGTTACCTATGGTAGTGGGGGTGGAGATGGGAGTTCTCTAATCCTCTGAAGCCCCCTGCAGCTCCACTCACAATTAAAAGAATAGCAGGGTTCTATATGAACTACCTAGATCCTTAGCCAGCCTTTCAGAGGGAATAAAGCCAGATGAACATCAAGCTCACTCTGTTTTTGCTTTGAAACCAGTTTTATTTAAAGGAAGCTGAGCTTGGCTCATTTGATTACAAAACAGGTATATTTAGAGCCTATTACTGGACTGGGAGAAACTGCCAATTTCTGAGGGAGCTTCTAGAACCAAAACCCTTGGCAACATTCTCCAATTTGTCCAAATGGTCTGCATCCGATTTTGTTGTCCCATGGCTAGATGCCATCAGGTACATGGAGACAGAGTTCTGAGGGGAGGAGCTGAATGAATCACAGGAGACAACAGGATTGGGACCCTACTTTCATCGAAGTCCTAAGAGTGAGAGGAAGTGGATTTGCTATTTTCACTTGGAATAGATCATTGTCACAGGTGGCTTCTGCTTCAGATGTGTCAAGGCAGGAAGTATCAAGTTGAGTGCACCCAAACTAATGTTGTTTCTTTTTTTACTCAGTTTCTATAATCATGGATCAGGGAAATTCTGCAGGAGTAGTTCACTAGATTTTAGCAAATCATTTGATAGAGTGTGGTACTCAATTCATGTAGGGAAGATGTAGTGATGTGTACTAGAAAAGAAGTGTTCAATTCATGTGGGCTGCAAGTGGTCCACAAAACTACAAAATGTAGCCCAAACCAGATGAAAATGTAATTGGAAATAGTTTAACAAAATGAGTAAAAAATGCAATATAGATGCTGTTGATTTGTGGCTTTTCAAGTCAATTTGTAACTGGTAGAGATCTGTTTCTTTTTGAGTTTGACACCACTATACTAGGTGATAGGCAAATAAATGGATTTGGAACTGGTAGAACTGTCATCTGCAGAGTGCTCATTAATGATTCAATGCCACATTGGCAGGACTGTTCTAGCAAAATCCCAGGGATCTGTATTTGGCCTTGTGCTGTTTAACATTTTTATCAGTGACTTGGAGGAAGGTATAGATGGCATGTTCATCAGATTTGTAGATGACTCAAAGCTAGAGAGATAGCTACCACATCAAATGGCATGGTAAGAATCCAAAAAGCTCTGACAAATTAGATTATTGTAATGAATCTAGTAAGATGAAATTCAATAGAGATATGTCTTTCACTTGAGTACAGAATAATCAACTTTACAAACAGGTCAGAAGGGACATAGAGAGCAGTTTCTCAAAAATATCTAAGGATGTCAATGGATTTCAAGCTCAGTATGAGTCATTGGTGTGATGTAGCAACCAAAAAAGCTAACATGATCATAGCCTTCATTGGGGAATATAGTTTCCAGGACATTTCAAACATGTGAAGAGGAATGGTCAGATAAGAGGAATTTATCCCAGTGGTGATGTGGGTAGCTGAAGCAGAAGCTCAGTGCTTAGAACGTTATCTATCATGAGTCATTGCCGTCTTTCTGACTTTCATCCTGCCACTGGACTGTGATAACTCTGGAAGAGTGAAACTGACAATTTTATGCAACTCTGCCTCACTTAAATCCAATCCATGCATAGGTCAAGACATTTTCATTCATGTCCATTGATTCTCTTCAAAAACAGGGGGTGAACAACGACAGTAACAGTTTCCAGGAGCAGAGAGGTGATAGTCCCTTTGTACTCTACCCTCATCAGACTCTTTCTGGAGTGCTGTGTCAGTTCTGGTCATCACAGTTTAAGAAGGACATTGACAAACTGTAGAGAATGCAGAAGGAGGGGAGCCAGGACAGTGAAGCACCTTGAGTCCTTGTCATAGGAGAATTGGTTGAAGGAACTGAGAATGTTTAACCCAGAGAATTGAAGACTCAGGTTCAGGATGACTCAGTAGCTAAGTTCAGTTTTTTGGAAGGCTATTACATGGAAGAGGGTTCAAATTTGTTTTGCATTTACTCAGGGGCAGAATCAGGAGCAAAAGGTGAATGTTTCAAAGAGACAAATTTAGGTTTGATGTTAGGAAAAACTTCCTAAACTTTAGAACCATCTAAAAAATAATAAAAGAGTAGGAGGGAGGATAGGATTATAGGAGTGGAGGTGGGTTTCCCTTCATCAGGTGTCTTCAAATGCACATTAGATGACTGCACGTGGGGTCGGTTGCAGTGGGAATTCTTTTTTGGTATAGGTTGGACTAGGTAGCCTGTAAAGACACTTCTAACTCTCAACTTTTGTGATGCAAACTGATTCTGATGTTCTTGTAAAAACCCTGAGTCATTAAGATTACTATTAGTGACAAGTCACTGAGGTTGAATATCTGTCAAATCAGAGGTCAAGGATTGACACCTAGGTTATAACACATGCTCAAATATAAGTACCCTTGGATAGATTATCAGTATAAGGTGTTCATTTAATTAGTAAAGGTTTTTTGAAGGTTTTCACTAGAAGAAGAAAAAATGAATATGATACTATTCTGACCTCAAGAAGTCTACAGGTCAAAGGCTTCAGATTTAGATGGCACCTTAGAAATAATTTAGTGCAATGTTTTAATTTTATTGATGAGCAAACTGAGATCCTGCAAGAAATGTGGTTTCCCGAAAGTCACAAAGAAAATAGGTAGCAGATTCAGGATTTAAACTCAAATTCTCCAACTTTAAATCCAGAATGCTCTTTATTGTATCAGAGAAAATAAGATGTCATTCAGTCAACAAGTATTCAATTGCTTACTATGTTCCAGGTGCTGGAACCAAAGAAAAGGAAAAAAAAACCTACTATAGACAACATAGTTACATGAACTAGAGAAATATTATGAATAATGTGATGAATTCATGAGAGGCACAAATGGCCCCAAGGGTACTACAGAGAAAAGAGAGATGACCTGGACCTATTGAGATAAAGGAGGTTTTCATAAAAATAGAGTGGCAAAGCTAGATTCTCAAGATTTTAGCAGATAAAGTTGGAGGCTGGTATGGAGTAGGAAAGATTCCTACCCTTTTCTTGCCCATGCCTAACATTCAGGGGAGTCATATCACAAATAATCAAATATTAGAGCTATCAGAGACTTTACAGATGAGGTATGAGGAAATGGTATAAAGCCCGGAGGATAAAGGGAAAAGCAAGGCCTGGGACAGTGCCCAGACTGTTGTCTCAGTGTCAGAAGAATAGAATATGGGTATGAATTAGCAGGTCTGAGAGTGTGCCCCATGTGCCCTTGGCACCTTGGCCATAGACAATGATTGGAAGCATTGGTCCCAGAGTATTAAAGACAATGTGTAAAAGATTATGACACTAAGAAATAGAGACTTTCTTTCTTGTGACCCCAAGGAAGAACAGGTTGAACATTTATGAGCCAAGAATAGATTATGAAAAATTGAGTCCTTCACAAGGAGACAGATACTGGTTAATTAAGGGGATTGTATAAGAAATCTCCTTCAGGCTATTTATGATAATGGTAGCCACTGCTTTGGCCACCTGCTAAGCTACAGAGTGATCTCCTCCATACATGGCTCATGACAGAATCTCCCCTTCATCTTCCTTCTTCCCTCAATTACACAAACCCATTAGCCCTCATTGACTTATTGAAATCCTTCTCATCCTTCAAAGCACAGCTCTACTGTGTACCATGTCTTCCATAAAGCCTCCTCTGATTTCTTTCTCCTACCCCATAAGATGGAAATATTTTTCCAAAAACTCAACCAATCTATAAACTTGTTGAACACTGATAATCTGATATGTTTCAATTCAATGAACAGCATGCTAACATGAATACACACATATGTGTGTGTACATGTGCATATGCATGTATATGTGTATGTATATATGTGTATGTATATACTTATACATATACACCTATGTAACTTATAGTATTTACTAGCTGAAGATTCAAAGATAAAATGAAAACATATCATTGTCCTCAAATGAATCTACATTCTACTGGAGTGATGCAATATGTACCCAAACAAACAAATAATTTGTGAAGGGAGAGGATGCTAACAGGCAAAGGCATCAGGAAAGGTTTCACATGAGAAAAGGCACCAAAACAGATCTCTGAAAATAGCTAATGATGCTAAAAGGTGGAGGTGAAGAGATAGAACTTTTTGTTTATGGGGGAGAGCTAGTGCAAAAGTATGGAAGCAGGAGCACTGATTTCAAGAAACAGCAAATTGACTAGTTTGGTAGGAATGGAGAATTCATGAAAGGGAATTATAAAGACAGAAATCATGATTGGGAGTCAGTTTGTGGAGGATCTCAAACACCAGCTTGCAGAGATTGCTTTTATCCCAGAGGTGATAGGAAGCTACCATGAATACTTGAGGAGAGGAGTGACATGGCAAAGTTTGTGCTTTAGAAGAATTATTTAAGCAGTTGTGTGATGAATGGATTGGAATGTGGCAAGATTTGAGACATGGAGACCAATTAGAGACTGTTATAGTAGTTTAAGGGAGAGATGATATGGGACTAAGCTGGGGACAGTGTAAATGTGAAGAAAAGGATGAATTTGAGAGATGTGAAGGTAGATGAACAAGATTTGGCAAGTAATTAGATAGGAAAGGTAAAGAAAAAGGAGGGATTGAGAACAATTATGAGGCTGCCAACCTGGGTGATCAGATGGGTGGTTGTATCTTTAAAAGAAATAGGGAAGTTTGGAGGAGGGACAGATTTAGGGGAAAAGAAGATTAACCTCATTTTCTACAGGTTAAATTTTAGATATGTGTGGAACATTTAGACAGAGGTGTCCAACAGGAAGTTGTTAAGGTGTTCACAAAAGGGAATTGATCCAGATATGAATCTGAGAATCATCTTCATAGAGATGATAATTGAACCCTGGGGAGCAGATGAGATCATCAAAAGGGAGGACATAGAAAGAAGGAGAAGAGAGGAAGACTCAAGACCAAGACTTAGAGGGTGATTAAGATTAATGGGTAGGAGAAGGATAATGATCTACCAAAGACTGCAAGGAAGGAATGGTCAGACAGGTAGAAGGAGAACCAGGAAATGAAAGTGTCACAGAAAGCTCAAAGATGGACTTTGACAGTATTAGAAGGTTTTAAGAGGTCAAGAATGAGGATTGAGATTTTCCAATTCAGACGTCGATGTTGGCCTTGGAAAGAATAGCTTCAATCAAGTGGTAGGATTGTAAGAAGTAAATGGGAAGCACCCTGTTCACTGAGTGCTTTAGAATAGAGAACAGAGAATGTTTGAGCTATAAGGGACCAAAGGTCATTAAATTCATCTTGGCATGAAGTCTATTCCATTTTTAGTGTCCCAGTGAGAGAAAGAGAGGCTGAGTACAGATTTATGGAGCTCATCTTATGTTTGAATTGAGATATTTAGTCTTTAGTTATGAATGCACAGCGGTGGATTCTAGGGTAAGTCAGAAGCAAGGATCCACTGCTAATATATTTGGTTGGAAAGATTGTGGCCTTTTGGTTTGTTTCCATCCATTTCCACTTTCTTGAAAATTAAAGGAGGTTTCATAACAGAAAGGACCAATAAGGGAAAGATGAAAGGAGTTGGCTTGAATTACAGCATAGTTCAGCTCACACAAGAGAAGGCTAAAGAATGATGATACAGACACAGAAGTGCTATAGCTAGATTGGCTATCAAACCCCTCCAAACCAGCGCCAGGAAAAATAAAGCCAAGGCAATTGCCATACCTTGAGCAAAAGGTCTTATGAACTACAGTAGGAAGCCTTGAAGGGTTAGTGAGAGTTGTTCAGAGAAGGTGCTCTATACAAGCTCTTTATTATTTCTCTGAGTCAACGGGTAGGGAATTTCGGTCCTTTATTAGTTCTCTAGCAGGGTAATTCAGTGACAGAGATGGTGACCATGTGTTTTACAGAGAACAATGGAGAACTAACATTTCACTTAGGTTTTCTACCTCTGATATCTTAGGTGGGAAGATGTCAGAGACTAGGTAAAACACATACAAACATGGGGCATGGAAGTTTCCAGCAGTTTTCTGGAATTGGTATAGATAAGTCAAGGGCCTGTGATGAAGGAGTGAGGCTAGACTATGCACTTAGAGTATATAAAGATACTCCCTGCTCTACCACAGGTGGAGTGTTTATTCCAATGAAAATACTCATTCCAGATGCAAATACCATTATTTCCACTTAATAGATTAAACCAGAGCCTAGATCTATGATCCTAAAACCAACAAAAATCCCTAGGAAAGTGTGAGGCTGATTTACATGACAGCTTAGAGGGCATGCTTTTCAAGATTCCTGTTGTTGTGAATGAGATATTTCAGCTTGTTGGTTTAAATTCATCTTGACACTAAACAGCCCAACATGCAATCATATCTGCTACCAAAAGATGCCATAAACACAGATAAGTCAAGCCAAAGGAAAGGGGTGAGGGAGAGGGACCTTTGGTAATCTGCAGTAAATACGGGCCACTTGGAGTTCTTGTGATCATTCTAACACTAAGTTCTCTCAGAGACTTCCCGCTCAGGGAGAGCAGGGAGTACAGATGTCAGGAGTGACAGAGACAACCCATTTATAACGTCTTATGGGGCAGTCAATGTAATGTGTGGAACAACTTATGCAAAGAAGCATTTCTATAGATCCTCATAATTCATCTGGTTATATGATAGAAAGATTTAATGTGTCTTATCTTTCCAAAAAGCTTGAGAGTTGTCTCAAATCAGGCAGTATCTGTTAGAAACAGTTCCCTGAGAAGAAAGCCAGGTGAAAGCAGGGTGTCCAGTTCACTTTCTTTCCTTCCTCTGTAGGCACACCCTTCAGAAACTTCTTAAAGGTAAAAAAAATTGCAAAATATTCAAATGAGTTCTAAATTTGTCTTGGTTAATATGTATGACACACTGGTTAGGAGATGAATTTCAAGTTGTTGTTTTCTGCCAAAATGTTCAAATAATTAATATCCCCAGTGCTGTACAATGATAAATATTCATGGCCATCAGATCCTATTGGGCTGCTTTTTGTCAATGGTGCTCTCTCATTAGGCATTTTCTCATTCCGTTAGTAGTATTTTTCTTGCTGATGGTAAATGCTGAGATATCTTTGAAACACTATTTCACTCGTTCATCCTATCTAAGAGAAAGGCAAAGTGATGAGGTGGAAAGATTGTTAATTTGGAAGTCAGGAACCTCACTTTCAAATTTTGGCTCTACAAAGCATTATTAATAAACCTCCTTTTCTTAATCTGTACGTTGAGGCCTGCATATCTCACAAGGTTGTTGTGTGGAAAATGCTTTGTAAAACTTAAAGAAATGCAGGGGTAGGAGTTTTTATAATTATTTATAGCAGAGTTTGGATTCTTCTCAGGTACCCATAAGAGAAAAGTTTTCCTGACAGAGGACAAGGATTACTATGAAGCTAGTAGGATGGAGAAGTCAGGCCACCTTTCTCAGGAGTCACTTTTTTTTTTTGTCTTTGCTTCTGTTTTTGTTAATGATTCAAGTTATTAGCATGGGGTGTTGTAATGGCATTCAATTAATGATACAACAAGAATTTTTTAAATACCTACAATGCTTCAGGCACATTGTTAGTTATGGGTGACATAAGAACAAAACTCAAATTATTCCTGCCCTCAAGATACTTAGATTCAACTTAGGGAGATAGCATACGCATATATATATATATGCATATATATATATGTATACTTATATATGCTTATATATATACATGTAAAATAAGCACACAATAAAATATGGGGCATGGCGGAAGGTTCTAGAACTTGGGGGTCAAGATGAATTCCTTTAGAAGGTACCATTTGAGTTGAGCTTTTTAAGTAACTAAGTCTCAAAGAATTGCTGACAAAGGAATGTTTTGGTTGTGAGAAAAGAGAGGAGATGAACAGTCTTGTGCAAAGGCACAGAGATGGTTACAGAGAATAGGGTGTTGTGTATGAGAATCAGTAAGAAAGTAATTTTGGTAATTTTGGCTAGATAGTAGTGTGTATTAAGGGAACAATGTATAATAAGCTAGGGGCAACCAGGTAGCATAGTGGATAGAGCACTGGGCTTGGAACTCATCATCTTCCTGCGTTCAAATGAGGCTTCAGACAGTTACTGGTTATGTGACCCTGTCACTTAACTGTGTTTGCCTCAGTTTCCTCATCCGTAAAATGAGCTGGAGAAGGAAATGTCAAATCACTGCAGTATGACTACCAAGAAAACCCCCCAAATGTGGTCTTGAAGAATCAGACATAGCTGAAGTGATTAAATAACAAAAAAGCTATTATTTAACAATAATAATATGCTTGAAAAGCTTGATTGCAGTCAGATTGTGAGGGACTTTAAATGTCAAATAACACGGGAGTTTATATTTGATCTTATAGGTAGTAGAGAGGCACTAGACTTCGCTGTTACAAGTGATATGATGAGACACATTTTTTTCACATAGATGTAGCATTAGTCACCATAGCCTACACCCACAGACCTGGAAATATTGAACATGAAGATGATGATGGAACGTAGATCTAGAATTGGAAGGTGATCTAGTTCAAATCCCTCATTTATGAAATGTACCACAGACTAAATGTCTTGCCCAAGGTAGCAAATGGTCAGATGCATGCCTTGGGAAGGAGGGTGGATGAGAGAAATTAGACTCTCCTAGGATTTTGCAAGGGGATAGAACTTTGGTGATCCCCTGCTCCAAACCCCTCATTTTACACAGGAGACAGAGGCTGAGATTTGCCATTCAGTTATGTCTGACTCTTCATGACCTCTTTTGAGGTTTCTTGGCAAAGACATTGGAGTGGTTTGCCATTTTCTTCTCCAATTCATTTTACAGACAAGGAAACTGAAATAAAAGAGTTAAGTGACTTGCCCAGGGTCACATAGCCAGTAAGTGTCTGAAGTTAGATTTGAACTCAACATGTGTCTTGCTGATTCCAGGCCTGGCCCTCTATACACTGCACCACCTGGCTGCCTCTTGAGGCTGAGACAGGGGAAAGGATTTGATTAGTCACATTGTGAATCTATAACAGCTGAAACTAGTATTTAAGTCTTTTAACAACTAGATTTGAAGATGGAAAGGATCAAATAATTTTGCATTAGTTTGGTAATACTAATAACTCACTGATAACTCCAGTTCATTTTACAGATGAGGAAACTGAGACAAATAGGGTTAAGTAACTTGTCCAGGATCACACGGTTAGTAATAACTCACATGTAGTGTTTTAAAGATTACAAAGCATTTTCCCCTTGTCATCACCTTTGAAAGATAGATAGTGAAAGTTACTATTCTCCTCTTTTTACAGACGAGAAGGCTGAAGCTGAGAAGCTAAAGAGTTCATCTAAGGCCACACAGCCAAGTAAGAGTTAGAGACAAAGTCTAGAACTCAGGTTTCTGATCCTGGTAGACCCCAGTCTTCTTGCTGTACCCTACTACTACCTCTGGGTCCTTTATGATTTAGACTTTGTTGTCAACACTGCTGCCCCTTAAGGAAGCTGGGGCCCCTCATGTGTTCTCCTTTCCTCCCTGGGTGGGAAAAACAGGTTATTTTCAGATAGTATTAATGGGTCACTGTTTATGTATGTGTGTGCATGTGTGTGTATGCTTGTGCATGTGGATGCCTGAAGAAGGATTTGACTTTCACACCATCAAATCTGAAAAGGTCAGGAGGAAAAAAATAAGACAAATATGAAAGGACTTCAGCTAATGAGATGAACAGCAAAGTCATTTTCGATTAGCGTTGCCTGCACTCCCATCCAGCCCTGGCAAAAGGCAGATGGAGCCTTCCTGAAAGCATCCAGAGAAAATGGCTTTGAAAAAGAAGTCAAACAGGAAGAAAGTTTTCTAAGTTGTAAAACAGCTAAGACTTCAATCACCAAAGCAGTGTTTCATTATGAAGGCATTTTTTATTTGCCTGGCAAAGATTCCATTTAACATTTCACATACCTTAAGGATGTAAACAGGAGGAAATCAATGTAAAAAAAATGCGATTAGTCTTATCCACAGTAACATATCCTTTTCTCATCATACCCTCAGTTATATCGCCACCCTTTCTTCAGAGACTGTGATTTCTGCTGATGCCTGTCTCTTCTTCACATTTTTTGTCTTATTAACTGATCTGTTTCTCCTGTTTATTCCCTCATGGTATGAGAGATGATAGACAGATGGATACATTTCCCACAAAGTCTTGGGTCCCCTTCCCTCCTCCCCCTTGCTCTCAGCTATATTCTACATATAAGAACAGTCACCAAAGTAATCTGGTCCTGCTTTTGGTGTGTGAAGTGTCTGGAGACCTCTCCTGCTTATAGCCCTGTACACTGACAGCCCAAGTGGAATTTTAAGCAGAACGTAAATTACTTTCCCAAGTTGTATTTTAGAGGAGAGGGAGAACCATTGCCTGCTTCCCAGAGATATAGCCTGACCTAAAGCTTATGAATTCGTGCGATAATCTCTGAAATGTAATAACCTCTGGCTCTGGCTTTTCAAAGGATAGGATTCGCATTCTCTTCTCCCGACTTCAAAAAATATATGTATGTTTTGAGTTAGCCATGAAGTTACACATCAATGAAGAACTTGGAGATGACAAATTCTTGAAGGTGGGGGCAAGTGGAAGAAGAGGAGAGGAAAAGATATTCTTAAAATAGCCTCCAGACAGGCTGAAAATCCTCCCAGCTTGGCACACACTCACCTTGTCACAACAAGGAAGTTTTGGTGTCTGAAGGATAAGACCCGCAGAGCATCACTTTGCACCTTTCTTGTGTGTGTCTGAATCATACTGTGGCTCACAATTCTTTTAACTTATAGATCCAAACATCTCTCCCCCTTATGCTTTCTGTCACCCATATTTTCAACCTTATAACCTTAATATCAGTGAAAAAGATTCTGGAACCAACTATGTGCCAAGCACTTCATCAATAATATCTAATTTGATACAATAGCTCTGAGAAGTAGGTGCTATTATAATTCTCATTTTAACATCAGGGAAACTGAGGTAGACATAGGTTAAATGACTTGCCTAGGGTCACGTAACTAGTGAACGTTCAAGGCTGGGTTTGAACTCAGGTCTTCTGGAATCCAGGGCTAGTGTTCTATGCATTGTACCACCTAGTAGTGATAAAGGAACAGTCAGAGGGAGGTACATGACCTAGACTGGCCACAGGTTGATAAATTTCTTTTTCATGTACAGCATAGATGACTTCTGACACATTCTGGCTTAACCTCTGTAATATGTAGAAGAGTTGCCCAGCTGTATTGGTGGATGGAGGTTCCACACAGGGAGTTCTCTATAGGATAAAATCACAGGTCTAGACTCCACCCCCTACTCTGCCTAAAAGTATGAAAGATGGGTTGCAATATTTATTGTTGGAGGATATGACCCCACTGCTAAAATATGGATCTTTGAAGTGCTGAAATAGAGCTAGTACAATCTCCTCATTTTACTGATGAGGAAACTGAGGGTCAGAGATAAAAAATGATTTGTTCAAGATCACATTTTTGCACTGTTTATAGGCTTGGTCTGTCCTGGACCTCATGCTCTGTGAGCTCTTGAAAGCTTGACAGTAGTGACAGGATATGAACATACCAGCTAAAGTCTAGGAAGATGATGCTCTGACCAATGAAGCACTGCTAAGTTTTTAACAATAATGTAGACAGAACACATTCTTAAATCAACTTTATTTCCATTTTCTCCATCACTTTCTTTAGTCTTGACAATCCACAAAACAATCAGTCAAAACCTTAATTGTGATGTCTGCCCATTTCCAAAGTGTACACGCTCACGTTGAAAAATCTCCGGAGCAGGTTACAGTTGGTTCCAGCACACCCCTGCCCCTGAGTCAACTTGAGGATCATATCACTTTTAGGTTGTTTTTTTTTATCAGGAACCCTGATGGGCTTAGGGTTTACATTATTCCCCCTCTCAACCAGTCCTCTCCTTATGAAGAGTGGTGTTGGTTTGTGAGGTGATTGGTACCGGGCACTCACTCTATAGCCACAGAACTTCAAATCTGAGCTAATTGCCTATAAATTTTGGTCAATTATTTCACTTTTTAATTAGCATTAGATGAAGTGATTGGGTCAAGTTGTATTAAATAAGTCTGAATATTTACTTGCATGTTATGAGAGATAGCATGGCTTAGTTCATAGAGAATCAGCCTCAAAGCTAGGAATACCTGAGTTCAAATTCTGCCCTTGACAGCACATAGGTCAAGTGAACCTAAGCAAGTCACTTAACTCTCTAAAATTATATGTTATATATAATTGGTGCACCGCTGCACTGGGAGAGGGAATTTTGGATTTGCTTCTATCAGTACACAGGTCCAGGTTCAGTCGCTATTTGTATCATGTAGTCTATAGCAAGTCTCTTATTTCTTTCATGTTCTGTTGTTTCAGTAGTGTCTGATTCTTCATGACTGGCAAAGATATTGGAGTGATTTGCCATTTCCTTCTCCAGCTCATTTTACAGATGAGGAAACTGAGACAAACAGGGTTAAGTGACTTGATCACACAGCTAGTGTCTCAGAGCCCAGATTTGAACTTGGGAAGATGAGTCTTCCTGACTTTCAGACTTGGCACTCTATCTATTGTGCCACCCAGCTGCCCTACTATTTCTTTCATCCTCAGTACCATCTCTAAATACAGAACTGAAGGGGGTGAGGAGTAGAGGGGAAGTGTCTTATTTTAAACCAATCCACTATATAAAAATGTCAATTTATAGAACAGGGAAATTAGGGTATGAATATTCACATTACAGAAAAATTCAGGCTTTAACAAAGAATTTGCCCTTAGGGTTCCTTTAAATAGTCAGTTCCTTTAATGAATTTAAAGTAGGGTGCGAATTACAAAAGTTAAATTTATACTGACAGCTTCTCAGAGATCCATCTAAAGCATAAAGAAAGTAATACCTGTGCATATACTGAAGTCTGGTACTTCTGAATTTCTCAGACTATTCACCATTTCCATGTAATCTATTTGGAATGAAGGAGAAACGTCACTATTCCAATTTTTAACATGACTGAGAAAACCTTAATTATTATGTAAAATGAAGCATTTTACTGAGCCTTTTTCAAAAGTTGCTTGTCTGCATCATAGTCCATTCTTCTAGTGCGTGGGGGGGAACCTGCAGCCTCAGGCCACATGTGGCCCTCTAGGTTGTCAAGTTCAGTTAGATCCAAATTTTGGGTTCCCCACCCTTGTTCTAGTGGCTAGTCTGGCACACTTCCCAAGCTAACACCTGATTTGCAATTCAGTTCTGTAAGGCTGGAGGAAAGGTCCATGATCACCCATGGTTTCATTAGAGGTGTTTAAAGGGCAGTGAATTTTCCTGTCCTGGCAGAAAGAGAAGGAAAAGAGGATTTGTTTGTTCAAATGTAGTTTGCAAAGAGCAGAATCACCTTCCTCCAGGGCAAATGTAAGGAAGCAGAATTGACCACGTACTGGAAACAATTGTTACAGGATGACCCATTGAAAATGGTTCCAGCTACGGTAATGATGGTAATACTGAACCCTTTCTAAGTGAGGTAAAGCAGTCATTGGAGATTGTACTGCTCCCCCCTCCAGGGAAGGACAATTCCTCACCCCATTCTCTAACCCCCTCCCCATGCACAAACTCCCATGCTTAAGAGTTCTTTAGAAAAGCAGGGAACTGAATTGCCTTAGACCTATTAGAAACTCTGGGGACAATTTGGTCCTAAACAAAATGAATTCAAGAAATAAGATAATTTATTGTGTCTTGATCTGACTGCATTTGTAGTACCATACCCTGCCCTGGATTTCCATATTTTAGGAAGGATGTTGATAAGCCAAAGAGAGTTCTGAGGAGGGCATCTAGCATAGCAAGGGATCTGAGGAAGGAACTCAGGGTGTTGAGGTTTAGGGGAACTCAGGACCCCAAAATACTGACATGCTGGGTCCTGCCTGAATGAATTCTACCCATGCCTTCTTTCAATCAGAATTAAACTAAACTTATTAAAGATCCACCATATTGGTCAGACTCTTAAGAAATCTTACCATTTGCTAGACTCTTAAGGAATCTGAGTACCTTCATGGAAAAAGAATGGGACGGGGAGTCTAAAGAGAATTTTGTTGGGACTGGGGTGTCTAGAGGTCAGACTCCAGGAATCAAGAGAATGAGATTAAGGGTGGGAAGTAGCTAAAGGATACCTGGAGACAGCAGACCATGGAGAGCTAGGCTAGTTTAAGGGAAACAGATTTGGGCCTAACTATAACGAAAGGCTTATGGTCTCAGGTGAACGCCAGATCAAGTGGAAGATTCAAGGACAGTTCAAGAGGGTTCCCAGAACCTATACTCTCCTAGGGTTGGAAGCTCAATTCCAGGTGGACAGTCTCGGGCGGGTAAAGGTGGGAACTTCTAAATCTTAGAGTTCTCACGAGACCCCCCCAGGAAACGACTGGGAATCGAGGTGAACCGAGCTATCTCGTGTATTTCCGCCTCTTCCTGTGAGAAACGTGATGGGAGAGAGCTCTCCCCGCCCTCGAGATTGTCCCGGATCTGGGCACACTATTGTTGTCTAACAGCACGGTATTCAGATGCAAACTATGCTGCTGGAGAGTTTAAGTAGGATCAGGAAAGCCTGAAAGCTCTCTTGGGCGGAGGGGCGCGGAGCGGACAGGACAACAAGGCTCCGCTTTTCCTCTCTCCTCTCTCCCCTCCCCCTCTCTCCCCGCTTATACTTCTACTTCCAATCTCTTATTGTAAGATCTTTGCCTCCTTGGGAGATTCTTCGCTCCCTCCTAAGGAAGAATTCCCCTGCACTTGTAACTAGACCCTGAAATAAAGCTCAACCCTTGTTCGACTCTGGAACGTCCTTTCTCTCATACAAGCATCCGGTTTGGCCAACCGAAGACCTCGGGAGGTGAGGTAAGAAGACTCGGGTAGCCCTCAGGCCTCTAGGCCTGGCAATACTCCATCAGGGGTGTTAGGCCTAAAGAAGTCTTAGGGAACCACCATCCTCAAATTCAAATGGGTTGTCGTATTAGATTTGTTCTACTTGGCTCTCAGAGTGAGATAGTGCATGGATGATAATGGTAAGGGAGACCATAGTTTCTTTATTTTGAGAGTAGGAATGAAATATATGAACCCCTTCCTTCACAAAGTGCTTTGGGTCCTTCTTGAAGTGGTGAGGAAGATGGACTTCAGTCAGGAAAGGGTCAAATCCAGCTGCAGACATTCACCAGCTGTGTGACACTGGGCAATTAAATTGTTATATAAATCCTAGCTATATTGCAAGACTGGTATTCAAAGAACCAAGGAAGAAAGGGTCCTTAAATGTCTCTGAGGCCTCAAGGACGCAAACAAACCATGATGTGAGGTGCTGACAGTGTGGAGAGGACTCACTGTATCCTCAATAGAAGAAGAGAAAGAAAGACATTCTCCCAAGATAGCAGTTCTCAAAATTTTTGATTCAAGGACCCCTTTACCCTCTTAAAAATAATTAAAACCCCCCCCATGCCCCAAGGTAAAAGAGCTTTTACTTATGCAGGTTATATTTATAAATGTTTGTCATTTTAGAAATTAAAATCAATCAATCAATGAACATTTATTAACATCTCACTATGTGCCACGCACTGTGCTTAATGCTAAGGATACAAAATAAAGACAAAAAAACAACATGTCAGTAATATTACGAAACTAATTTTTATCTCATGGGCTTCCTGAGTTTCTGGGGCTCCCAGGGGAACCCCAGACCACACTTTGAAAACTCTATATAGGAAACAGACCTTTTAGGGCCCCTTTGATTGAATAAGTGAAAGAGACAAACTGAAGTCCCTAAGTGTGCTGCTGCAGAGGTGGTCTGACTGAAATAGCGAGGAGTAATAAGCCTTACTGAGGTCTCCGTCCTGTGACAAGAATCTACCAGCAGATTAAACCATAGCCATGAGGCAGGAAGCTAGAGAAATCTAAAACTTCAAAGAGCTATCAGTAGCAGTGGTAAGAAGCAGCATAAAAAAACAGTTTTTCTTTTTGTTTTTTTCTAGAGGCAAGCAAAGAAACCTGCTGTGGCTGAGGGTTTGGTTTGGTGTGATGGCTTTGGAAGCAGTGTCAGTGATCTGGGACAGCTGCAGGACAAAACTATACCCAGATAGCCATGGAAGCAGAACTAGGTATAATTTATGGCAGTTGAGGCAGATAGGTGAGGTGTCTGACTGCTAGGAGGTGAAACTATCTATGATTGTCAGCAGAGGAGATGAACCTGCCCCCAGTGACAGCTGAGTAGGCTTGTGTTCCTCTTTTGTTTTTGAAGAGGACCATGCCATCAGAGAAATGATGACATGACTTACACATGACTTTGTTTTTGAGTGAGGGAGGGCTGTGCAAGGTCACCAGCCTCACTTTTTCCTCCTGAGCCATCTGGATCTGGTGACCAGATATTCATCAGGGTGACTGCAGATGACCCAGGATGCAATGGGAGACCTTGGCCTTTTAAGCTAAAGCCTTTTCAGGTACTCACTTAAAGTGAGGTAATTCCCATTCAATGAATAGGCCTCTTTAAAAATAGGCGTCTTAAAGAGGCTGAGTAGGCAAGGAGCTGGCCAGAGCAGTTTTTTAGCTGCATTCAAGATGGCCTTGACTTCCTCTTCTTGAATAAAAATGGGTCAGGAAGCCAGGGAATGCATACAGTGGTGCAAAACCTGCCTGCCTCCCCCATCAGGGTCTTTGAAGCTTAAATTCTACTCACCCTAACCTCCCCTCCTTCCTCACAGTTTCTCTTTTTTTCATTGACATAGGAAACTTTATGTGGGAACTGTTTTCCATTATTTTTTGAAAGGCTCAGAAAGCTTTTTAAGTTACCTTCATAGAAAGTTTCAGTTTGGTAGTATGGTTCAATTACAAAATTTTCTTGGTATCTTTGGAGCTCAAAACAGTGCCTGGCACATAGTGAACTCATAAAAAGGTTTTGCTTAATAAAAGAATTGTCGATAGAGTGCTGGACCTGGTGTCAGGAAGACCAGAGTTCAAATCTGCCTCAGACACCAACTGTGTAACCCAGGGAAAGTCACTAAACCTCTGTCTACCTGATATTCTCATCCATAAAAAGGGGATGATAGCAACCCCTCCCTCCCAGGTTGTTGTAAAAATCAAATGAGATAATATTTATAAAATTCTTTGCAAATCCTAATGTGGCATATGTTGTTGCTGGTGGTGTCAGTGATTTCAGTCATGTCTGACGCTTCATGAACCTATTTGGGGTTTTCTTGGCAAAGATACTGGAGTGGCTTGTCATTTCCTTCTCCAGCTCATTTACAGATGAGGAAACTGAGGCAAACAGAGTCACATAGCTAGTAAATGTCTGAGGCTAAATTTGAACTCAGATCTTCCTGACTTTAGCTTTGGCACTCTATCCATTGTGCCACCTAACTACCCTATATAAATGCTGACTATTATTATTATCATTATCATTGAAGGGTTGATTTGTATTCCTGAGAATTATCCTTTTCTGTGAATAATTTTCATTTGATAAAGTACCAGATTTAGACTAGTTAGCTTCCCTGTGCTGAATCTGAACTCAAAAATACTCAGGGAATAGTAGGAAACCTTCATTACATGAAGAAAAACTTATTAACATGGCTATCTTAAAACAGAATTGAATTCCTTGTGTTCTGGTAGATTGTCTATCACTGGAGGTCTTCAAGCAGAGGCTGGATGAATAGCTTTTACAGATTTTGTAGAGAGGATTCTTGTTCAAGACACATTGGACTAGATGACCTTTGAGGTCCCTTCCAAGTCTTGAGCTTCTGTGATACTAAACCAATAGTCTTTCTACTCTGCAGACTTGGGTCATCTTTGTCCAGGATCAGAAATGGAGAAGGTGAGTGATAAAGGGCCTCAGAGACCATCTAGTCTAACCTTTTAATTTTATAAAAAGAGGAAACTGAGATTCAGAGAGTTTAAGTGCCTCACCCAAGATTTCAGAGGTAGTGAGTGGCACAGATGAGATTTGAACCCACGTTGTTTAACTCTGAATCCAGTCCTTTTTCCACTATAGTACAATTCCTACTACAAGTACAAGTTTCTCGGAAGGATACAGACAAGAACAGGGATTTGAGTTATGCTCTTCTGGAACTTAGTTGCGTAGATATCATGTAATTATAGGTTTAAAGCTGGAAGGGACCTTGGAAGACATCTAGTCCAACTGATGCCCTGAGAGGTTAAGGGTCTTGCCCAAAGTCACAGAGATCCTAGTGACAAAGGCAGATATAAAGTCCAGTCCTGTGACTGGAAATCCAGCATTCTATCTAAAATCTGTACCTCTCTTCTGATTACATGGAAAGCATTGTGCTAGGTGCTTGGGGAGACACAGAGAAGAAAATGATATAGTTCTGCCCTGATGGAATCTACAATTTGGGGTAGGGGGATGAGATATACATAGGGTTTGTGGTATATGATTAAGTACATAGGGGAATGTTGAGGAAGGAGTAGAATGAGAGATTAGAGGAAGAGAGGAGACACTTCTACCATTCTCTCAATCACCCCCACCCTCACCCCCTTCATAAATTTTATGGCTCTTTTGCTTTTAGAGAGCAAAAGAGTACATGTTAAAAAATGTTAGATTATCATTGCCATCTGTAAAGTATTAGGTCAGTGCTGCTAAGTGGAGAGGGGATGGTGAGAACAAGAAGGCTGTACATCAAATGTCATATTTTTGGCTGCTAAGAGCTTCTGAGCCTAATTTTTGACTTTGCTCTTGTACCTAATCTAAAGCTCTGTGTGACATAGATTCTGTGAATGCAGCTGAACTGCCTAAGTCAGTGGTGGGGGGGGGGAGTAAAAAAAGGAAAAATGTCAAAGGAGTTGATTGACTGAATCAGGGATTCATAAGTTGGGATCTGAGAACTTGTTAAAAATTTTTTGATCATGGCATTTCAATATAATTGATTCCCTTTGTAATCCTATATATTTTTTCTTATGCATAAAAATATGATTCTGAGAAGGGATCCATAGGCTTCACTTGCCTGCCAAAGAGAAATATGACACAAAAAAATTTAAGAATCCCTTGGACTTAAATGGACCAGTTAACTAGTTAATACTTTTAGACTGACGATGGATTTAAATCGTTTGTGACAGTCATGCCTGAGGGTCCCCACTAGGGTCTTCCTGTAAGCACTGGGAACATTTATGGTATCATTACAATCAGAGACCATGCTGGCTGGTTTGTGGGCCTCTTGATTTTCTGTTCTGTCTCAGCAGGAGGAAGAGAAGGAAGGAACTGGGCTATAGGCAGAAGCTGCATTTCACTATAGTGGTAATAGTTTATAAATATATTAGCCACTAGGGTGACATCCCCTCTGATCGGCCTGGAGGCATCCTCAGATTTAAAACCAGCAGCTGATATTATGCATATGGGGGTTTCCTATTTATCCAGCCTTGTCTTACTGTGGGAGGTCAGGCAGGCTTTGTTCTTAAACGAGGCCCCTGCTTTGGAATATGGAAAACAGAACCTTGCTCAATGTTTCCAGATTTACTGTTCTGAGAATACACTTTGAAACCTTTGAAGAAAGAAATGGATGTAGAAAAAAAAGATTTCTGAGTTTTGTGCTGGAAAGTTTCAGTTGATTAGTAAGGCAGAAAAAACCAATGGCTAGAGCACTATATGAAGAATCAGGCAGCACCTGAAATAGGAGTTTTGATGATGTATGACTTGCAGAGAAAATCAGTGTTAAAGGCTGTGCACCAAAGCAGCAAATTTGAAAACCACTGAATTCTGATAAATATAATCCTAATGGAGCCATCTCAAGTATATCCATAGTACTCCTTGTGGACATTTCTTTCTCCTAAGTTTTCATGATGGAGTGAGTATCTCTAACTCATGAACACCTTCCCTTAAAGCTTAGTGTTAAGGAAAGATTTCCAATTAGAGTTGCTCCTCTTTCAATGGCAGCAACATAATATAATGGAAAGGGTGCAAAAAAGTGCAATGACTAATTCAGATAGTCAAATAAGTATCGTGTTTATAATAGGGAGCTAGGTGATACAGTGGAGATAGAGTGCCAGGCCTGGAGTTAGGAAGACTTTTATCTTCATGAGTTCAAATCCAGCCTCAGATACTTATTAGCTATGTGAACTTGGGCAAGTCACTTAATCCTGTTTGCCTCAGTTTCCTGATCTGTAAAATGAACTAGAGAAGAAAATTACAAATGACTCCAGGATCTTTGCCAAGAAAACACCAAATGGGGTCACAGAGAGTTGGACACAACTGATAAAGATGAGCAAGAACAACAAATGTACCAGATATTGTACTAAGCACTGGGATGAAAAGTATGATAAAAATAATTAATTTCTGCATGGTGGCCCACACATGCATGTGAGCGTGTGTGTGAGTGTGTGTCTGTGTATATGTATGTGTGGTGGTATAGATTATAGGGTGGGAATTTTCGGGTTCCCTGTTACCTCCAGAAAAGGCTGGATAAGCACTTTTCAGAAATACTGTAAGGGGCATTCTAACACAAAACATACTGGAAGAAATGACTGACCTCGCAGGGGGGCAGAGCCAAGACGGCAGAGTAGAAGCATGGACCTGCTTAAGCTTTCCCCCCAAAAGCTTAAAATATCTGTAAAAAATGACTCCAAACAAGTTCTAGAGCAGCAGAAACCATAAAATGATAGAGTGAAACAGATTTACAACCCAAGACAACCTGGAAGGGTCTATTCCAACAGGCTTGTGTTGGCATGCAGGCACAGATGGGACAGAAGCAGTCATCAAGGCACTGAACCACAGGCATCTGCTGTGGTTGCCAGAATTCTCAACTCACAAATGCCAAAAACAGCTTCAAAGGTCAGTGAGAAAGCTCTCTCACCTAGGTGAGAGGGGAACCTGGTCCAGCCCCAGCCCCAGGGCAGTGGCCACTTCTGGAGCTCTTGGCCTACACACAGTGGGGAAATCAACAGCTTATCTGGGTTTCAGTCCTGTGTGGCAGTCCTGGGGTGAGGAGGAGTACTGGAATGGAGTAGCTCGTGGGGACTCTGGAGAGAGAATCCTACTTACAGATCCTGGGCAGAAAAGTGCTCTTTGTTGCTCACAAGCAAGAGTGCAGGTCAGGAGAGGAATAAACACCTCTCCCTTGATTATCACACTTTGGAGGAATTGAAAACTTACAGGTCCCTAGAGATATCCCAGAGAACAGCTGCACAAAACCACTGAAGCCTGGGATAGTAAACCCTCCATTTGATAAAGGCTCAAAAGTCAGGTAATTGGCTGGGAAAATGCCCCAAAAGGGGAAAAAATAAGACTACAGAAGGTTACTTTCTTGGTGAAAAGGTATTTTCTTCCACCCTTTTGGATTAGGAAGATCAAAGCATACAATCAGAGGAAGACCAAAGCATACAACTAGAGGAAGATAGCAAGGTCAAGGCTCCTACATCCAAAGCCTCCCCCTACCCAAAATGAGATGGTCTCAGGCCATGGAAGAATTCAAAAAGAATTTTGAAAATCAAATAAGAGAGGAGGAAGAAAAATTAGGAAGATAAATGAGAGCAATTCAAGAAAACCATGAAAAACTAGTCAATAGCTTGCTAAAGGAGACCCAAAAGAATACCGAAGAAAATAACAACTTAAAAAATAACCCAAATGGCAAAAGAGATCCAAAAAAGCCCATGAGAAGAATGCCTTGAGAAGCAGAATTGGCCAAACGGAAAGGGAGGTCCAAAAACTCACTCAAGAAAATAGTTCTTCAAAAATTAGAATGGAGCAGATGGAAACTAATGTCTTTATGAGAAATAAAAAATTATAAAACAAAATCAAAAGAATGAGAACATAGAAGACAGTGTGATATATCTCACTGAAAAAACAACTGACCTAAAAAATAGATCCAGGAGAGATAATTTAAAAATTATTGGTCTACCTGAAAGTCATGATCAAAAAAGAACCTAGCCATTATCTTCCAAGAAATTATCAAGGAAGACTGCCCTGGTGTTCTAGAACCAGTGTAAAATAGAAATGGAAAGAATTCACCAATCACCTCCTGAAAGAGACCCAAAAGGAAAACTCCTAAGAATATTGCAGCCAAGTTCCATAGTTCACAAGTCAAGGAGAAAATATTACAAATAGCCAGAAAGAAACAATTCAAGTATTGTGGAAATACAATCAGCATAACACAGGATTTAGCAGCTTCTACATTTAGGGATTGGAGAGCTGGCATATTATATTTCAGAAGTCAAAGGACCTAGGATTAAAGCCAAGAATCAGCTACCCAGCAAAACTGAGTATAATGAGGATTTCCAAACATTCTTGTTGAAAAGACTAGAACTGAATAGAAAATTTGACTTTCAAATATGAGAATCAAGGGAAACATGAAAAGGTTAACAGGAAAGAGAAGCCATAAAGAACTCATTAAAGTTGAACTGTTTGCATTCCTGCATGGAAAGGTGATATTTGTAACTCATAAACTTTTTTCAATATTAAGGAAATTAGAGGGAATATATATATATACATATACATATATATGTATATATATATACACACACACACACACACACACACATACAGGCATACACACACACACACACACACACACATATATATATATACATATATGCATACATATATACATATACATATACTATATATACACACATTCTCTTTTTCTCTTTTTCATCCTTAGTTGCTAAAGAAGACCATGCCATCAGAGAAATGATAACATGACTTGCACTTGACTTTGTTTTGAGTGAGGGAGAGCTGTGGAAGGTCACCAGCCTCACTTTTCTTCTAGAGCCATCTGAATCCAGTGGCCAGATGTTCATCAGGATGACTGGAGATGACCCAGGATGAGGCAATTGGGGTTAAGGGACTTGCCCAAGGTCACACAGCTAGTGAGTGTCATGTCTAAGATAGATAGATAGATAGATAGATAGATAGATAGATAGATAGATAGATAGATAGATAGATAGATCAATCGATCTACACAGACAGAGGGCACAAGGTGAGCTGAATATGAAGGGAGAATACCTAAAAAATAAATATATTGTTCGGTGGAATATACTAGGAGAAAGAGAAAGGGAGAGGCAGAATGTAGCAAATCATCTCACATAAAAGAGGCAAGGAAGAGCTTTTACAATGGAGGAGAAAAGGTGGGGAGAGTGAAAGGGAATAAGTGAAACTTTCTCTCATGAGATTTGACTTAAGGAGTGAATAACACATGCTATTGAGTATGGAAATCTATTATACCCTGCAGGAAGGCAGAGGAGAAGGGGATAGGAGAGAGAAGATAATAGAACGGACAGCAAATTGGTGAAAGGGATAATCAGAAGCAAACATTGTTGTGGGGGATAGGTCAAGGGAGAGAATGGAACAAATGGAGGACAGGACAGGATAGAGGGAAATGTGGTTAATCTTTCACAACATAACTGTTATGGAAGTGTTTTGCATGGCTACACATGTATGACCTGTATTGAATTGTTTGCTTTCTTAATGAGGGTGAGTGGGGAGGGAGGGAGAGAATATGGAACTCAAAGCTTTAAGAATGAATGCAAAAAATGTTTTAGCATGCCAATAGAAATTAAGCTATACAGGCAATGGGGTATAGAAATCTATTTTGCCTTACAGGAAAATAGAGGGGAGAAGGATTGAAGAAGTTGGGGGGGTAATGGAAGGGAGAATGGGCTGGGGTAAAGGGTGGATGGGGTGTACTCTGTCTTGTGTGGGGGCTTGGGGGGAGATGGGGAGAAAATTTGGAATTCAAATTCTTGTAGATGTGAATATTGAAAACAAAAATAAATTTAATTTATGTATTAAATTAATTAATTAAATATTTAAAAAAATAAAAGAAATCACTGACCTCTGAGGTCCCCTCTGGCCCTGAGATTCCGTAAGAAGAATTTTTGTGGTTCAGATTCCACTTTCATGACTGACTTCATGTTATGAGAAAGCAGATCCAGTAAATGAAATCTGAATTCTAACACAGGGCTATCCTTGGCTGCCTATAGTCTAAAGATGTTCCTATCAGATCTTCTTGTTGAAAGATCTTATCATCGAGACTGAACTGTCTATGGTGTAGCCTATATAAATGTAGTGTTGGACTAAAAGGTAGACCACGGTGTTGCATATTCAGTTTAATTAAGTCCTGAGCTATTAAAGACAAGATCAGAGCTCTGTGGCCAGAAGGGAGCTTTAGAGGCTATCCAGTCCAACCATTATCCAATTAGTAATTTTACAGAAGAGGAAGTTGTGGGATAGCTGTCACAAATGGCTCTTCTGACATTTGGATACCTGCTTCCTCCCCACATTGCACTGGGTCTCTGTTGTCAGTATATCAGCATGCTTTGGTCAGTTTTGACCATAACAACTCTTCCAAGAATTCTCTAACTTTGGCACCTCATGCAAATAGCATGAGAGATGCCTGAGGCAGCATGAATTGCCACTGAAGCAAGTGTTTCTGTAATTCAAATCAACTTTGCAACTTAGGATATGAAAATAATACTAGATATAATTAAGAAACATTCAACTGAGTGGTAGAGGGAATTAATTATTTCTATAAAAATTATACAAAGTCCCTTGAATCATATATCAACAGAGATAATAACTTTTTTGGACAACCCTCTGATAGTTATTATTATGGAAAGCATAAAATGGAAAGAAGTATGCACACCAAAGATGTTTGCTATTGTCACGAGGGAGATCCAGGGTAGAGACCAAGTTGAAGAATTCCCTATACATGGTGAGATTGTAGATGACATTGTGCTCATTCTGTTGTGAAAGATAAAATGATAACTGTAACTTCTCAAAAAATACTGGCCTCAAGAAATCCAAGCAGGTAAAAACAAGCAGACAAAGAACACTTATTATCTAGACCAGGTGTGTCAAACTTGCCAAGCAGCCCTTTGGGGTCTGCAAAATTCCCAAGTACAATCTGAACCAAATCAAAATGTAACTAGGAAAGGGTTAACAAAATAAATAAAAACACAGTATAACACATATAATAATAATTTGTGGTTTTCTAAGTCAATATGCTGCTAGGAGGGATCTGTTTCTATTTGAGTTTGACACCACTGGTCAACTATGTCATTGGATGGCCAACTTATAGAGCTCTTTTGTCAATGTATATGTGTATGTACTTATGTATGTATGTATGGTATGATTGTGGTCCTTTATTCTTGAAGAGGACCAAAATGACATCAAAATGACATCACCAAAATAAAGTTAAGTTTCAGTGTGTTTGACTGTGGCTGATCAGACCAATACAAGCTCTAAATGCTCTACCACAGATTGGGCACAAATAGTCTGTATGAATATTTGAGGTGAATACTCCAAATTTGTGCATCCTACCTTTCCTTTGTGCTGTTTCAATTCTGCTTTGCTCATAGAGCACAGCACCTTTTCTGATGTGGGCATGCCATGGGGAGTAATCCTGTGCCAGTGTCTCCCATGTCCCACAATCAAATCCAAAGCTCCTGAGAGAGACCTTGAGAGTGTCCTTGTATTGCTTCTTCTGACCACCATGTGATCACGTTCCCCATGCAAGTTCTCCATAAAATTGTCTTTTTGGCAAGCGTATATTTTGCATTTGAACAACGTGACCAGCCCGTTGGAGTTGCACTCTCTGAAACAGAGTTTGAATGCTTGGCAGTTTAGTTTGAGCAAGAATCTCAGTGTCTGGTACCTTATCCTGCCAGGTGATCTTCAGAATCTTCCTAAGACAGTTGAAATGGAAGCAATTCAGTTTCCTGGCATGGCACTGGTAGATTGTCCATGTTTCACAGGCATATAATAATGAGGTCAGCACAGTGGCTCTGTAGACCTTTAGTTTGGTAGTCAGTCTAATACCTCTTCTCTCCTATACTTTTCTTTGGAGCCTCCCAAACACTGAGCTAGCTCTGGCAATGCATACATCAACCTCACTGTCAATGTATGCATCCTTGTAAAGTACACTATCAAGGTAAATGAACTTATCCACAGCATTCAAAACTTCTCCATTTGTTGTAACTGATGGTTCCATGTATGGATGGTGTGGTGGTGGCTGATGGAGCACCTGTGTTTTCTTGGTGTTAATTATTAGGCCAAAATCAGCACAGAAAGCAAAGAATTGATCCATACTTTTTTGCATCTTGGCTTCAGAGGCTGCATTGAGTGCACAATTATCAGCAAACAGTAAATCATGCACCAACACTCCCTCTACTTTGGTCTTGGCTTGTAGCCTTTTCAAATCGAAGAATTTGCCATCAGTATGGTAGCTGACTTTGATGCCATGTTCATTCTCATTGAAAACATTTGACAACATGCCTGCAAACATCATGATGAAAAGCATGGGAGCAAGCACACACCCCTGTTTCATTCCACTGGTGACTGGGAAGGCATGGGAGCATTGTCCACTATCCAGAACCCTGGCAAGCAACACACACATATACATGCATGCATATGTATGTATATACACACATACATGTATGTACACACATATGTATATATATGCATATGTATATGCTGCTATATGTGTGTATATAAATATATAAGTATATATACATACATATTTGAATAGGGCCTGGACCCATGGATTTATAGGTAAAGAGAACTCCCCAGATGGGCCAACTATACTCTTCTGAAGAGTTGGATTTCTGTGTCTTAGACAGACACTGCAAAGAAATGAGTTAGACACAGAAGTATACTGCAGCAGGAGCATTAACTACTTTATTTTGCCCTTGAGAAATTGCAAAGACTTTTTTAATGACCCCAAACTTTTACATGAAGTAAAGATCCATCATTTGAATACCATTTTTCTGCTTTTGTTACATGATTATGAAAATGCAACATTACGGTCTCTCAAGAACTGAAAATGAATGTTACCCATAGGGCAGTTGAGAAGAATATGGTGAGTGTGAGTAGGCTGAAACACATGAAAAATGGGGAATTATGAAAGAGGAATGGAGTAAAATGTGTCAACAAAAACTGTACGAGTGAAAAAGAAAATAGGCTCATCCTATGGCAAGAGTGATCAGTAAGTTCAGGTAAGCTAATGTGCACCATGGTTAATCCTGTGGTGTCAAGAGGAAATAAATAAGGCAACTTCTCTCCCTTTCCCCACCCTATCTTCCAATAGGTTGTGTGGATTCCAGTGGCAAATTTATGGGATAATATGGACAAGAGTTATACAGGATGAATAAGCTAAATGATAATCTGCATTATTTGAGGGAATAACCAAGCAAATGAGATCACAGGTCCATTTTAGTGTTTAATTATACGAGTGTAGCTTCTGCATTGCTAAAGCTATGCATATGCTCAGTTTTTCTGCCCTCTAAATTTCACAGCCCTATGGCAATGATCCAGTAACTCCACCCTAGTTAAGTCTCTAGGGCCCTCAATTAGTTGGTTTTTTTTAGAAATTAGGTACCAAATCCCTTGATTAAAGACATATGTTACCTGTTCTTTAGTTTGTCCTTGATAAGTGTTTATGTTCCTTAGATGAATGAATCACAGAATCATGGACTTTTAGAGAAGGAAGGTACCTTAGATATCATCTAACAAAGTGTCCTCATTTTAAAGATAGGGAAATAAGTCCAGGGAGCTATAATGAGTTATCCAGTGTCAGACAGCAAGGTGGCGACAGTCAGGACTAAAGTTTCAGTCTGATTCTGGGTTCATGCTCTTTTCAGTGCACTGTACTGAAGCATCCCTTGTGAATGAGTTGTGGGAATTGAATGAACCACACTGATCCCATCTTGTGACTCAGTTTAGCATCTTGTTTGGTTCCCTGTCTATTACATTATGAGTCTAGCCCAATTTCTTTCTTTAAGTTATGAGAATTTTGAGAAAACTTTATTGTGTTGTTTGAACCTAGTCCTGTGTGACTGGGAAGCTGGACCAGCTCTATTTCTTGCTTGGAAATCCTTAACTAAAATCCTAATTTATGCTGACCAGAAAACCAGTCAGATCCAAAGACTGATGCAAGGAGTTTTCTCACAATATAGATCTAAAACAACTCATATGTCCTCTCTGAAAACTGGTCCCATATTTGTCAATCAGTCACGTGTATCCTTTGATTGAAAACAGATACTTTCAAAGGGATGCCTCTTTTCCTAATTTCAGAGTATTGCACTTGTTCATTCTCTTCCAACCTGGAAAGTCCTTAATATTATAATTATGCATTATAATAATTATATTATTATAATTATAAATTTATGTCCATTATATTAGATATTCAAATTATATATACAAATATATCCAAATTAAATGCAATTATAAATCAAATTACCTAATCTTTTATCCTAGTTTATATCCTATTAATTGTCTTCTTTAGATGAATAATTATAATTATTCCCAGTTTACTATACAATTATGTCCCAGTTTACTATACAATTGACATGCATGTCTTAATTAACTGATGGAAGCTTGAACCTTTGTTTCCTCAGTTATTTCAGATTTTATCTATAATCACCCTTTGAGGTACATACTATATATATTATTGTCCATATTTTACTGATGAGGGAATTGAGGCTAGGTGCCATCAAGTGACTCATCTATGTTTACCCAGTTTGTGAACTCAGTAGGTAGCATCCAAGGTCCTGTCCAGATCTAGAATTCGTTCCATTTTTAAGCCTCTTCCTATGACTTTAGGAGCCAGACTGAGTTTTGATGGATCAAAGATGACAGAGTGATAGAGAAGTATAGCTGAGCTATCCTCATGGCTCCTCCACAAAGATAGCAGAAATGCAACAGACTATTTCCTGATGGGATAATCCAAGAAAATAATCATATTTTCCTTTCCAGTCTAGGGAAGCATAGGAAGAGAGACCAAAGGGTCTGCAGACACTGGGAATGGGGCTGGTCAGGAAGAGCCACATGGAGCATTCTAGTACCAGGGCACAGGAGAAAAACCCAAGATTTTTTGACTCCAAATCCAGTATGCTATTACTATGCCATGTTACTCATAATCTTGGGGAAGTCACATCCTCTCTCTGAGCCTCAGATATTTCCCCAAATGTTTAAATAATTAGATTAGACAAGATGACCACCGAAGTCTTTTCCCCCTCAAACATTCTCTAATCCTAAGAAATTGTGACCAAGACTGAATTCTTTTTGCTTGGATCATGTGATACAAATTCTACTTGTTTATTTTTGAGTAGGATGCCTTTAGTGTGGTGCAGTGGAGATTGTGCTCTCTCTGGAGTTAGAGGACGTGGGTTCAAATCTCACCTCTGATACTGATCTTTGTGACATTGATATATTATTTAAACTCCATTGGCCTCAGTCTCCTCATTTGTAAAATGATGAGGTTGTACTATACTACCCTCTGAAGCACCTTCTCACTCTATTTCTATTCTCCTATGATCCAGGAACATGCTTTGATCCCCAGACCTGGACACAGAAAATTCTTTTGTAGGTCTTCAAATAATCTATTGTCAGGAAATGGTCAACCCCTAACAAAATCTACCTTTATCATGATCAGCCTCCTACTGTTATTGAAATGCAGTATAACCATTCAGCTGACGTCAGTAGCATCTTTAAGCTAGGAGGTATTGATTTAAATGTTCAGCTGATAATGGTGTTGATTGGCACTCACTGAATCACACCCCATCTATATGGGAAGGGGTAAGGAGAACAAAAATCATTCTTGATAGTCAGAGGGGAGGTGGAAAGCTGCTTAAGCTTCCTCTCAGGTGTGAAGAGGCGAATCGAATTGTCAAGGTAATTTGCTTCTGCACTTGTGTCTCATGTTAAATGCATTTATGATTTCCTCTAGGGCTCTGTAATATCTACACTGGTTCATTTTTAACTTGGATAAAAGTGCTAAGATGTTTAAGTCCCATTTGACTTAAATAATTCTTAATATTTCAATCAGTTATGAGGCACATTCTCGACTCTTCCCCTAATACCCTCTCCCAACCAGCTCTACTGTAAATTCTTCTCCCCTCTCTCCATTAAATATGGTCTTGATAGTATAAAAGAAGAGAGGATCATCATCAGATCAATGGGTCTGTATCCTGGGGCCAGAGAACCTAATACAAAGAGTCGAGGGATCAAAGACTGAAATTGCCCTTCATCCATTTCAGCCCAGATTTCTCACCATTATAAGGAACTCTTGAGTTCTTTACCTCGCTATTCCTAACCCAATGCTCCACATCTTCATGGACTTATGGGTTATTAATAGTGGGGAAACATGGAATGCACTGGACTAGTCCCAGCTCCACCTCTATTTAAGCTTTGGGAAAAGTTATCTTTGAAAGTTTTCTGACAGCTGTGGAAAGGAGTACATCAGTAAATGTTTAACAACTAACTCTCCGAAAAAAAATTAATTTGCATCATTAAAATTTTCTCCATCATTTTCTTAGGCCAAGATCTAGGATGACAAATTTTTGCCTAAAGACACAAACTGGCTTCTGGTCTGCTTTTGTACACCTGAGAGCTGAGAATGGCTTTGAACATTTTTACCCTCTTAGATCTGAAGGAATACATACAAAAGGGAATGGGGCACTGGATTTGGCCCAAGAACTATAGTTTGCTGACCCCTGATCTAGACAATCAGCAAAACAACAAATTAGGTGTTTATTTTTAGAGTTTGTTTATTTCAGAGGCTCACATGAAAAATTTAACAGTAGGTTGTTGTGAGCCAGTTAGAACACAGATTCTGCTCTCATTATAGTGGAGTGGTAATTACTACCCCTTGGGAATACAGGGATAATGATCCAACACCTTTCTGGGAAGCCTAGAAGATTTTGAGAAGGAGGCAGCAATATGAACCTCAGGTTTTTACAAAGGAGACATACATAGCATTAGGAACAATGGCTTATAAGGACATGAAAAGAAGGAAGGTTCAGATGCAAAAATCTGTATAAATGGAAGGTGTGACCCTAAACAGCAAGGTGAGCTGGTATTTGTCTATGCACATAAACCTCTGATGAAAAAAACTTATTGGGATCAAGTCTGTGTTGGTCTTTTTGCACTTTCCATTGCCACTGATGGCTTCCCTTTGGACTATACAGGACAAGTCTAATCTCTATACTATATTACAACCCTTCAAATACTTGAAGACCATTATCATACCTCTCATGGACATGCTCTTCTATAGGCCAAATATACTGAGTTCCTTCAGCCTATCCTCTGTGATCTTAGGGACCCTCATCATTCTGGTTCCCCTCCTCTGAATACACTCTGGCTTATCAATGTCTTTCCTAAACTGTGTGGGTTAGCTCTGAACACAGTATTCCAGATGTTAGTAATCATAATAACCAGCACTTAAATAAAGGCATGCCTTGGAGATATTGAGGGTTCAGTGCCAGACTACCACAATAAAGTGAATTGCACTAAAGTGAGTCATGAATTTTTTGGTTTCCCAGTGCATATAAAAGTTATGTTTATACTATACTGTAGTCTATTAAGTGTGCAATAGCATTATGTCTAAAGAAAACAACGTAGATAACTTAATAAAAAATGCTTTATTCCTAAAAAATGCTAACCATCATCTGAGCCTTCAGCAAATTGTATTCTTTTTGCTGATGGAAGGTGTTGTCTCAGTGTCGATGACTGCTGACCAATCAAGGTGGTGGCTATTGAAGGTTGGGGTGGCTGTGGCAATTTCTTAAAATAAGACAGCAATGAAGTTTGTTGCATCATTGACTCTTCCTTTCATTTGAACACTTAGAGGCCTTTATAGGGTTATTGATTGGCATAATTTCAGTATTATTGTGTCTCAGAGAACAGGGAGCCTTAAGATGAGGGAGAGAAATGGGGGAACTACTCACTGGTGGAGAAGTAAAAACATGTACATTTATTAAGTTCTTTGTCTTATATGGGTGTGGTTTGTGGTACTTCAAAACAATTATAATAGTAATATCAAAGATCACTTATCACAGATCACCATAACAGGTATAGTAACAATGGAAATGTTTGAAATATTGTGAGAATTTCCAACATGTGACACAAAGACATGACGTGAGCATATGCTGTTGGGAAAATGGCACCAATTGACTTACTCGATATGTGATTGCCACAAACTTTCAGTTTGTAAAAAATACAATTATCTGTGAAGAACAATAAAATGAGGTATGGCTTTGGTGTTTTTAAGACTTTGCAAAGGCTTAAAAAGCTCTGAGTGCTTTTTGAAGTACTTTATGAACTGTAAGTCTTCTAAGCAGGACATTTTATCCTCACAATCCTGAAGGGTAAGGTAGATTCTATTGTTATCCCCATTTTACAGATGGGGAAACTGAGGCAGACAGACGTTAGATGATGTCCAGGGTCACATACCTAGTTAGTGATGGCAGCAGGATTCAAACTTAGGTCTTCCAAACACCAAGTCCCACATAATATCTTAGCTGCCTATGTATTGTAACTAGGAAAAAAATACAGATAGTCTCTTACCTTCTTATTCCTGGAAGCTATATACCTCTTAATGTAGCTTAGAATTGCATTAGCTTATTTTCTATCATACTGCACTGCTAAATCATATTGGTCTTGTAGTCCATCAAAAACCCCACATCTTTTTGTTTTTTTTTAGAAAAATTACAATTGGTAGAAGGATGTACCTCTAGAAACTCTCCCCACAAAACCCTTAAAATACCTGTAAAAACTGACTATAAACAGGTTCTAGAGCAGCAGAAGCCACAAAAGGACAGGGTGAAAGAGATTTCTAGCCCAAGACAGCCAGGAAGGGTGACAGGAAAGGTCTATTGCATCAAACACAGAGCAGAGCACAGCCCAGACTTGGCCACACAGCAGCAAAGACAAAACTGGCACAGACTTCAGAGTGCCACCAGCAGCAACTGTGGGTCCCAGATTCCTCAACTCACAAACTCCAAAGACAGCTTGAAAGATCAATGAGAAAGTTCTTTCTCCTGGATGAGAAAGGAACTCAGCCATCTAGCCCTGGTCTCAGGCAGCGACACCTTCCATTGTTGGAGCCCTGGCCTAAAAACCCTGGGGGAATTGAGCAGCTGATCTGGATCTCAGCCCTGAATGGTAACCTTGGGGTGAAGAGGAGAACTGGCTGGCATGGGGGAGCTAGTGGAGGCTCTGGAGAAGGAATCCTGCTCACAGACCATAGAGCAGGCCCGGAGAGGAATAAACTCCTCTCCCTTGATTGTACCACCTTGGAGGAGCTGAGAACATACAGGTCCCCAGAGTATGCCCTTCTCTTGACAAAGAACTGAAAAGTCAAGTAACTGACTGAGAAAAATGCCCAAGAAAGGGAAAAAGAATGACAATAGAAGGTTACTTTCTTGGTGAGCAGGTATTTTCTTCCATCCTTTTGGATAAGGAAGAACAATGCATACCATCTGGGGAAGACCTAAACGTCAAGGATTCTGCATCCAAAACCTCCAAAATAAATATGCAATTTCTCAGACCATGGAAGAGCTCAAAAAGGATTTTGAAAATCAGGTAATAGAGGTGGAGGAAAAACTGGGAAGAGAAATGAGAGCAATGCAAGAAAATCATGAAAAACGAGTCAACAGCTTGCTAAAGGAGACCCCAAAAATACTGAAGAAAATAACATCTTTAAAAATAGGCTAACACAATTGGCAAAAGAGGTCCAAAAAGCCAATGAGGAGACGACTGCTTTAAAAACAAAATTAACCAAATGGAAAAGGAGGTCCAAAAGCTCACTGAAGAAAATAGTTCTTTCAAAATTAGAATGGAACAGAGAGAAGCTAATGACTTTATGAGAAACAAAGAAATTGCAAAACAAAACCAAAAGAATGAAAAAAGGGAAGAAAATGTGAAGTTTCTCATAGGAGAAACAACTGACCTGGAAAATAGATGCAAGAGACATAATTTAAAAATTATGGGACTACCTGGAAGCTATGATCAAAAAAAGAGCCTAGACATCATCTTTCATGAAATTATCAAGGAAAACTGCACTGATATTCTAGAACCAGAGGGCAAAATAAGTATTCAAGGAATCCACTGATCACCACCTGAAAGAGATCCAAAAAGAGAAACTCCTAGGAACATTGTGGCCAAATTCCAGAGTTCCCTGGTCAAGGAGAAAATATTGCAAGCAATAGAAAGAAACAATTCAAGTATTGTGGAAATACAATCAGGATAACACAAGATCTAGCAGCTTTTACATTAAGGGATCAAATGGCATGGAATTTGATATTCCAGAAGTCAAAGGAACTAGGACTAAAACCAAGAATCACCTACCCAGCAAAACTGAGTATAATACTTCAGGGGAAAAAAATGGTCTTTCAATGAAATCGAGGACTTTCAAGCATTCTTGATGAAAAGACCAGAGCTGAAAAGAAAATTTGACTTTCAAACACAAAAATCAAGAGATGCATGAAAAGATAAATAGGAAAGAGAAATCACAAGGGACTAGCTGAAGTTGAACTGTTTACATTCCTACATGGAAAGATAATATTTGTAACTCTTGAAACTTTTCTTAGTATGTGGGTAGTTGGAGGGAATACTCACACACACACTCACACACACACACACACACACACACATACACACACACACATAAAGAGAGACAGAGAGAGAGAGAAAGAGAGAGAGACAGAGACAGAGAGCACAGAGTTAGTTGAATAAGAAGGGATCATATTTAAAAAAATAAAATTAAGTGGTGAGAGAGAAATATATTGGGAGGAGAAAGGGAGAAATGGAATGGTACAAATTATCTCTCATAAAAGAGGCAAGAAAAAGCTTTTTCAATGGAGGAGAAAAGAGGGGATGGGAGAGGGAAAAAGTGAAGTTTATTCTTATCACATTTGGCTCAAGGAAGGAATAACATGCACATTCAATTTGGTATGAAAACCTACCTTACACTACAGGAAAGTAGGGAAGAAGTGTATAAGCAGTTTGAGGGGGATGATGAGGGAGGGCAAATGGAAGAAGGGAGCAATTAGAAGTAAATATTCTTGTGGATGGACAAGGTCAAAAGAGAGAATAGAAATAAATGGGGGGCAGGATAGAATGGAGGGAAATATAGTTAATCTCACACAACATGAGTATTATGGAAGTCATTTGCAAAACTACACATATATTGCCTATATAAAATTGTTTGTCTTCTCAGTGGGGATGGGTGAGGAGGGAGAAAGGAAGAGAAGTTGGAACTCCAAGTTTTAAGAACAAATGCTGAGAAATGTTTTTGCGTACAACTGGGAAATAAGAAATACATGTAATGGGATGTCAAAATTTATCTTGCCCTACAGGACAAGAGAGAAGATGGAAATAAGGGAAGGGAGTGGGTGTTAGAAGGGAGGGATGATTGGTGGAAGGGGTAATCAGAATGCTTGGTGTTTTGGGGTGGGGGAAGGAGAAAGATGGGGATAAAATTTGAAACTCAAAATTTTGTGGAAATGAATGTTGAAAACTTAAAATAAATAAAAAACAAAGATGGAAAAAAGTTATTTCAGAAAGTGGAGGGGGGAAAATTAGAATGAAAGAGATGTAAATGAATGACTTTATGAGCAACCAAGAAATTACAAATCAAAACCAAAAGAATGAAAAAATAGAAGACTGTGAAATATCTCATGGGAAAAACAGCTGACCTGGAAAATAGATCCAGGAGAAACAATTTAAAAATTGTGGGATTACCTGAAAATGACGATCAAAAAAGAAGAGCCTAGGCATCATCTTTCATGAAATTATCAAGGAAAACTGCCTTGATATTCTGGAACCAGAGGGTAAAATAAATATTGAAAGAATTCACCTATCATCTCCTGAAAGAGACCCGAAAATAAAAACTCCTAGGAATATTGTAGCCAAATTCCAGAGTTCCCAGGTCAAGGAGAAAATATTACAGGTAACCAGAAAGAAACAATTCGAGGATTGTGGAAATACAATCAGGATAACACAGGATCCAGCAGCTTCTATGTTAAGGGATCAAAGGGCTTGGAATATGATATACCAGAAGTCAAAGAAACTAGGATTAAAACCAAGAATCACCTATCCAGCAAAACTGAGTTAAATACTTCAAGAGAAAAAATGGTCATTCAATGAAATAGAGTTCTTTCAAGGATTCTTGATGAAAAGACCATAGCTGGAAAGAAAATTTGACTTTCAAATACAAGAATCAAGAGAAGCATGGAAAGGTAAACAGGAAAGAAAAATCATAAGGGACTTACTAAAGCTGAAGTGTTTACATTCCTACATGGAAAGACAATATTTGTAACTCTTGAAACTTTTCTCAGTATTTGGGTAGTTAGAGGGATTACACACACACACACACACACACACACACACACACACACACACACGTGGACAGAGGGCGCAGGGTGAGTTGAATAAGAAGGGATGATATCAAAAAAATGAAATTAAAGAGTGAGACAGAATATATTGGGAGGAGAAAAGGAGAAATGGAATGGGGCAAATTATCTCTCATAAAAGAGGCAAGAAAAAAGCTTTTCTAATAGAGGGGAAAAGGGGGAAGGTGAGAGAGAATAAATGAAACTTACTCTCATCATATTTGGCTTAAGGAGGGAATAACGTACACACTCAATTTTGTATGAAAATCTATATTATACTACAGGAAAGTAGGGAAGAAGGGGATAAGTGGGGTGTGAGGGAGATGACAGAAGGCACTACAAGTGAGAGGAGGGGATAGTCAGAAGTAAACACTTTTGGAGAGGGATAAGGTCAAAAGAAAGAATAGAATAAATGGGGCAGCATGATAGGATGGAGGGTAATATAGCTAGTGTTTCACAACATGACTATTATAGAAGTCTTTAGCAAAACTACACATATATAGCCTATGTTGAATTGCTTGCCTTCTCAGTGGGAATGGGTGGGGAGGGAGGAAGGGAGAGAAGTTAGAACTCAAAAGTTTTAGGAATGAATGTTGAACATTGTTTTTATATGTAAAAGAGAAATAAGAAATACAGGTAATGGAGTATAGAAATCTACCTTGACCTACAAGAAAAGAGAGAAGATGGGGATAAGGGAAGGGAGGGGTGTGATAGAAGGGAGGTTAGATTGGGGAAGGGATAATCAGAATGCATGGTGTTTTGGGCAGAGGGGAGGGGAGAGATGGAGAAAATTTGAAACTCAAAATCTTGTGGAAATGAATGTTGAAAACTAAAAATAAATAAGAAATTGAAAACAATTTAAAAAAAAGAAAAATTACTCTATCACCATGCCTCCCCATTCATATTCTTATAAAGTTGACTTTTTTTTTAATCCATGTGCAAGACTTTATATTTATGGTCATTAGAGTCAGACCAGTGTTTTAGCCCATTAAGATACTTTTGGCTTTTAATGTCATCTAGCACGTTAGCTATCTATGAGCCTTTAGAGAAGTAACTGATAAAAATGCTAAACAGGCTGAGGCCAAGTATAGACCTTTGGTGCAGCTGACTGAAGGTTTGCAATAGACCATTGTCATAGACTCATTGAATCTGTCCATTCAATCTATTGCGAATCTAATTATGTTATCATGTATTCTATTTCTTTCTGACTTCTTCAAAATAGCAGTATAACCCCAATTGATAAACATTCAAAGGATATAAACAGGAAGTTTTCAGAAGAAGAAATCAAAGTTATTAGTATTCATATGAAGAAGTGCTTTAAATCACTAATAATTAAGGAAAGGCAAGTTAAAAGAAATCTGAGGTCCCACCTCATACCTATGAGATTGGCTAACATGACAGAAAAAAAATGATATATACTAGGATGGATGTAGAAAAATTGGAATACTAATGTGTTCTTGATAGAGTTGTGAAGTGGACGAACCACTCTGTAGAACAATTTGGAAGTATGACTAAAGGACTATAAAATTGTTCAGATCCCTTGATCCAGCAATACCTTTACTAGGTCTCTATCTAAAAGACAAAGGACATATGTATACAAAAATATTTATGGCAACTCTTTTTGTGGTTACCAGGAATTGGAAATTAAGGGAGTGCACATTAATTGAGGAAAGACTGAATACATTGTGGCATATGTTTGTGATGGAATACTATCTAGTGCTATAAGAGATTATGGAAGGAATGATTTCAGAAAAATTTGGGAAGAGTTATATGCACTGATGCAAAGTGAAGTTAACATAGTTATGAGAATATTGTATATTGTAATGCTGACCCACTGAAAGACTTAGCTACTCTGATCGGTTCAATGATCCGTGACAATTGTAAAGGATACCTGATGTAAAATGCTACCCACCTCCTGAAAGAACTGATGAACTCTGAATTCAAACCAAGCAGAGTTACTGATTGAAAGTGTACTTATCATTGTTCCCATCTTCTGTGTGTGTAACTTAAAAACCTGTTTATTGATGTGTTCTCTGTGCTTCCATTTTAGTTGTCACAAAACACTTATTTTTCTTTTTTTAAAAAATATATAATTCATTTTTTTCAGTTCTCAACATTCACCTCCACAAGAATTTGAATTCAAAATTTTCTCCTTATTTCTCTCCATAACCCACCCCAGGAAAGCATGTACCTCATCCCTTCCTCCAGTCTGTCTTCCCTTCTATTGCCACTTCTTCTTACATCCTCCTCCCTTCTATTTTCCTGTAGGGCAAAATCAATTTCTATACCTCATTACCTGTACGTCTTATTTTCCAGTTGCATGCTAAAACAATTTTTAACATCCATCGTTAAAGTTTTGAGTTCCATTTTCTCTCTCTTCCTCCCTCCCCACCCACCTTCGTTAAGAAAATAAGCAATTCAATATAGATCACACATGTGTAGCCATGTAAAACACTTCCATAATAGTTATTTTGCAGAAGACAAACCACATTTTCCTCTGTCCTATACTGCCCTCCACTTATTCTATTCTCTCTCCTTACCTGTACTACCACAATAATGTTTGCTTCTGATAATCCTTTTTCCCAATTTGCTGTCTCTTCTATTATCTTCCCTCTCCTATCCCCTTCCCACTGCCTTTCTGCAGGGTAAAATTGATTTCCATATCCAATTGTGTGTGTGTTATTCCCTCCTTAAGTCAAATCCCATGAGGGTAAGGCTCACTTATTTCCTTTCATCTCCCCCCTCCTCTCCTCTTAAAAGCTCTTTCTTGACTCTTTTATGTGAGATAATTTGCTGCATTCTACCTCTCCCTTTCTCTTTCTCCTAGTACATTCCACTCAACAGTAAATTTTATTTTTAGGTATTCTCCCTTCATATTCAGTTCACTCTGTGCCCTCTCTCTATATAATTATATATATAATATATATATATATATAATACACACACATATATACACACATGCACACATGTACATATACATGCACATACATACACACCTGTGTACATATACATTCCCACACACATATAACATACACATATGCACATGCCCACACACCTACACATATATGTATATATGCACACACATATATACACCCATGTACGTATACATGCTTACACACATATAACATGCACATACATACATACCCATACACACCTACATATATACATATTCCTTCTAACTACCCTAATACTGAAAAAGGTCTCATGAGTTACAAATAACATCTTTCCATGTAGAAATGTAAACAGTTCAACTTTAGTGAGTTCCTTAAGGCTTCTCTTTCCTGTTTACCTTTTCATGTTTCTCCTGATTCTTGTATTTGAAAGTCAAATTTTCTATTCAGCTCTGGTCTTTCCAACAAGAATGCTTGGAAGTCCTCTATTTCACTGAAATTCCATTTTTTTCCCCTGAAGTATTATATTCAGTTTATCTGGGTTGGTGATTCTTGGTTTTAATCCTACCTCCTTTGACCTCTGGAATATCATATTCGTAGCACTTAGATCCCTTGGTGTAGAAGCTGCTAAATCCTGTGTTATCATGATTATATTTCCACAATACTTGAATTGTTTCTTTCTGGCTGCTTGTAATGTTTTCTCTTTGACTTGGGAACTCTGGAATTTGGCTACAATATTCCTAATTTTTCTTTAGGGGTCTCTTTCAGGAGGTGATCAGTGGATTCTTTCCATTTCTATTTTACATCTTGGTTCTAGGATATCAGGGCAGTTTTCCTTGATAATTTCTTGGAATATAATGTCTAAGCTCTTTTTTTGATCATGGTTTTCAGGTAGATCAATAATTTTTAAATTATCCCTCCTGGATCTATTTTCCAGGTCAGTTATTTTTCCAACAATATATTTCACATTGTTTTCTATTTTTTCATTCTTTTGATTTTCTTTTATAACTTTTTTTGGTTTATCATAAAGTCTTTAGCTTTCATCTACTCCATTCTAATTTTTAAAGAAATATTTTCTTCAGTAGACTTTTGGACCTCCTTTTCCATTTGGCCAATTCTGCTTTTTAAGGCACTCTTCTCTTCACTGAATTTTTGTACTTCTTTTGCCATTTAGGTAAGTCTATTTTTAAAGGTATTTTTTCCTTCAGCATTTTTTTGGGTCTCCTTTAGCAAGCTGTTGACTCATTTTTCATGATTTTCTTGCATCGCTTTCATTTCTTTTCCCAATTTTTCCTCTCCTACTTGATATTTCAAAATTCTTTTTGAGCTCTTCCATGGCTTGAGACCATTGCATACTCTTTGGAGGTTTTTCATGTAGAAGCCTTGAACTTGCTGTCTTTCTCTGATTTGATGCTTTGCTCTTCTTCATCTGAAAGGATGGAAGAAAATGCCTTTTTACCAAGAAAGTAACCTTTTATAGTCTTATTTTTTCCCCTTTTTGGGCATTTCCACAGTCAGTTACTTGACTTCTAAGTACTTTGTCAAGTGGAGGGTATAATACCCTAGGCTTCAGTGATTTTGTGTAACTGTTTTCTGAGATATCTCTAGGGACTTGTAAGTTCTCAGTTCATCCAAGGTGGTACAATCAAGGGAGAGCAGTTTCCTCCTCTCCTGGCCTGCAAGCAACCACAAGCACTCTTTTTTGCCCTGGAATTATGAGTGAAATTCCCTCTCCACAAGCACCAACTCTGCAATACCAGTGCTTCTCCTCATCCCAGTTCCACTACTCAGGACTGAGACCCAGACCAGCTACTCAATTCCCCTAGGATCTTTAGGCCAAGCACTGCAAATAGATGCTGTTGCCTCAATTGCTGCCACTGCCCTTGGGCCAGGGCTGGGACCAGACCATGCTTCTTGCTCACCCAGGTGAAAGAGGTTGGAAGCTGTCTTTGGCATTTATGGGTTGACAGATCTGGAAACTGCAACAGGTGCCCATAATTCTGCACCTTGAAGCCTGCTCCAGTCCTGTCCATGCTGTGTGGTCCAGGCTGTACTGCACTGAGCTCTGAACCCAGTATAATAGAACTTTTCTGTTGGCCTTCCAGCCTGTCTTGGACTAGAAATCTGTCTCACTCTGTCATTTTGTGGCTTCTAGAGCTCTAGAATTTCTTTAGAGTCATTTTTTAACAGGTATTTTAAGGACTATGTGGAGAGAGGTGGAGCAGGTTTGTCCTCTGCCATTTTAAAACTCTTATTTTTCTTCCTTTCCTCTTTGGAATTTTTTTCTTTTTGTGGCTCCACAGTTTAACTTTTGGAATTTTAATCCATGGAATCACATTTGTACTTCCTCTGAAACCCAGAAATCTTTTCTCCCCCAACCTATATTCATGTCAGACTAATTTTTCTCAATTTTCTTCTTCTCTGTCACAAACTTTAGGAAAAAGTCATCACTCCTTGCCAAATTTCCTTTAGTTTTCACCTCAGGAATCAGTTTTTTCCTGTCATCAAGAATTCAGTCCAAAATACAATTTCCTTTTGTTGATTATTGTAGCTTTTGAAGAATAAAATTGCCCATAAAGCAAGTCAAGATGTATTCTTCTTTTATTAATCTTCACCTAAATATTCTCGATTCTGTTTCACCCCTCTGGTTCCTGGATTTCCTCACCCATATATTTACAAGCTACTTTTTGTCCATTTTGTTTCTTTTGAATAGGACATACTCATCCAGAATCATATTCCAGCCATGAGTTTTACTCCTCAAGACTCACTGATACCTATGACATTAAATTAACTCTTTCTACTAGGACCTTCCTTTCTCCTTCTCATCCACACAAAAATTTCTCATGGTTCAAAATTACTTCAGGACAAAATGCAAAAATCCTTATTCTGGCATTAAAAGTACTTGACAAGCAGTTCCTCCAACCCATATAGCCTTATCTCCACTGCATTTCACTCTCTGCATTACAGACCAATTTTATTCTTGGTAATTTACCAGTCTGGTGTGTTTCTCTCTCTCTCTCTCTCTCTCTCTCTCTCTCTCTCTCTCTCTCTCTCTCTCTCTCTCTCTCTCTCTCTCTCTCTCTCTCTTTTTCACACACTCTGTCTCTCTCCCCACCCCTTCCCACCCAAAAATCTTCTTCCCATGACCAGAATACCATTCTTCTTTAGTCCCATGAGTACCAATTTAAATCTTCCTCTTACTTTAGGATTAGCTTGGGTGCCCCCTCTTCCATTGGAAATGAACTTTGCATCTTCAAATTGTCCTAGAACTCTTTGTTTGGATCTCTCCTTTGCCCTTATGTTGTTCTACTTTGTTTCATTCTTATCTGAGTACATGCTCTATCTCCTCCAGTAGACTGTTTGAGGTCAAGGACTATCAATTTTCATCTTAATGTCTTCAGCACCTGGGTTAGTGCCATAGATAAAGCAAATGGTCAATAAATTGACCATTGAATTTGGATTATAAAATTTTAAATTACTTCTATAGGGAAAAAGTAATTTTCACATTACTATTTTTACTGCTGAACACCTGTGTGACCTTGAATAAGTTACTTTCAATTTCTGGCCTTGTTTTCTTCCTTTGTAGCAGAGAGAATTGGATTAGGTGATCTCCAATTCCTTTTATTACAAAGGAGAAAACTCCCTTCTAACTCTGTCCTAGAACATTCTAAGTTATAAATTGTCTAGATCATATAGTTCACTGCCATCTATTGATAAGATGATTCATTTTTAATTAAAATATTTCTCATTAGAGTGTTTATTCTGAATATCCAATCAAAAGTGTTGACTATCTTTTTATTTATTTATTTTTAATTTTGGATGGGGTAGCATGTCTAATCCCAAACTTTCTTGTCAATTTGGTACATTTGCAATTATAATAAGACTCGGCACTCTGTCTAAAAAATAACAAGGCTTCTTCTGGACAGATCATAAGTAATGGAAGAATTCCATCAACATGTCATGTTATATAATTATCAGGCTAAAGCTTGACATGTGAGTGTTTACCTGGGAATTGGCTCTTCTTTCTCTTATTTGGCTGGAATAGAAGAAATCAGATGGTCAGTTTCAGAAGAAATTTCCTACAGTTTCGTCTATGGAACATATTGGCAGCTTCCCTATGCTATTCCATCTAGCAGCCAAGATCATTCTTGAACTCATTTGGACTCCACATGAATGTTTTGGTTTTGGAACAGAGGATTAGAAGAACAAGACTAATATAAAGTTGTGTGGCACAATCTGCCTCTGAGAACTGGAAAGCATCAGCCATTTAGTGTGAAGTACTGTTCAGCAAACCATAAAAATGGAAAGATGTTCATATGCTGTGCTGAGATTTAAAAAAAATGCCCTGTTAACTATATTTTAAGTAGCATACCTATGTGTTATTAACACAGTGAGTGTAATGGCTACATTAAAAAATCATCACTCAGTGATCAGAAAGGCTTTGCTTCCTAATTGGATTGTTACTGGGTTTCAGGATCGTGAGAGTGCTATTTTAAAAGTGTTTTGAAAGCTTGAAGAGATTTGAGCCTGTCATAATTTTCCATAGACTAAAACCCAGAACTTACACATAAACCAATGGTCAATCAATTGATATCCCCTTCGATTTCACTTGAAATGTAGGCATGTGAACAATTTTTTGAAGAAACAGATTAAATTTTGAATTTAATAGTCTTTGTAATTTAGCTGAATCAGAAAAAAAAAAGACATTTCCATTTGAAATCTGGGTTTGAGCATACTTCTGTTAGATTTCTTTTACTAGACTGTGAACACTATGAGCTCAGGAGTTGTATCTTTTTCACACTCTATCTATGTATAATGGATAAAGGGCTCTCCTTGGGTCATTAAGACCTCATTCAGAACAGTTCTTGTTTCTAACAAATATTAGATATGTGACAATAAACAAATAACAGCCTCTCTCAGTGTGCCCCTTATCCCTGTAACTCTTTAAGACTGTATATTACTAATAAATTACTATCAGTTTGAGTTTCCCACACAAATGAAATCATAGCTCCATTCTTAAAAAAAAAAAAATCCCCTCCTGACCCTAGCAGAGTGCCTTGCACAGTAGCTGTTTACCAAATGTTTAATAAGTGAATTACATTATAATAGAATGATAGCCCTAGAGGGAAAGCATGGCTCATGTTTGTGCCCACCTAGATGATGGGAAGGGGTAAACCAGTGAGAAATACAAAGGAAGACTATAAGTTGGGGCATTATCTAATATTGTCAGGATTTTGGGCTGGATTTCAATCCATTCTGTGAAGGAGGTAGAACACAGGTGTTAAATGTCAGAAAGTTCAGGCCAGGATCGTTTAGCAGTTTATGAGGTGGGCCAAGAAACCATAAGAGACATAATAGTCAATCAACAAGCATTTAAGTGCTTACTACATGCCAGGTGCTGTGTTTAGTGGTGGTAGGATCCTGCAATCTAGTAACTATCCAATTAAAAAAAATTAACAAACAAAAAACAACTCTGTCCCTGCACTTAAGAAGTGTATATTCTAATGGAAGACATGTGTACAGTAGCTACATATAGCTATACACAGAGGAGGTGAAGGTAATCTCAAAACAACAGGGAAGGACCAGAAACAGACAGCTACTAAAGGTGAATTTTAAGCTGTCTTGAAGGAAGTCAGGGAAACTAAAAGGTGGAAGTGAGGGGTTAGAATATTCTAGCATGTGATATAGTGTAAAGGCATGGGGATGAGAGACAGAATCTCAGAGAGGAGTCTGTAGAGTAATAAGAGTAGAGGTTCCTTCCCTTCCCACCCCAAGAATTACTGGAAGGCACCCACTTTTCCAGTCTACCCAATACCAGAGAGAGTCATTCAGTATTAGCTGGTTCTGTCAAATGCTCATGTTCTGGAAAGTAACTGATCAGTTTATGGTGATTTGTCCTTTTCAATTGAAGGGTTAAAATTAGATGGGAAGTGCTCAGAAAAATGTTAAAAAGTGTTTCTAAAGAGGAGACATAATGACCTTTTGCTTGGTTCTCCATTTCCTTTTGCTCTCAAATTATTTTCCCCCCTGAATGGTAAGACAAAAGAAGTTATCTTAAAGTATTTAAATAAATGCAAATATTCTTCAAGGAAAGAAATGGTCCTTAAGCTTAAATACAAGTATCATGCTCCTCATCATTGCTTTGTATTTATAGAATACTCCTGGATACTCTGTTTCCCTGACCCCCTTCTTCCCTCCCAGCTTATTTATCACATCCTGCCTTTTGAAGCAGGACTGGGAATACACTCTCAGGGTCTTCAAAAACCTTGTTATTTCTGTTTTTAGAGTCTTCTTGACTTTCAATAGTAAGTTATAGCATCACTGTTTGTACTCAGGTTAAGGCCAAGTCAACCTTTCCACTATAAACTCGTCTTAGCTGTGATTGATACTCTGTCCTTTGCAGGACCATTTTTTTCCCACTGATCTTGTGGTTTTCACCCAAGGGCACAAGTCAAGAGCTAATGAGTTTCTCAGCATGTTACTGAAAAGGAAAATGGTGAAGGAGGGACTTGGTGACCTTTTGGATGTTTTGCACTCCCTTTATCTGTTTTTGCTTGACCCTTTTGCTTTCCCTTGGTTGGGGGAAGGTTTGTGATCATTGATGTAGTGATGAAATGACATTGGCAATGGAATTGGACTCAAAAGACCTGGGTTCAAATTCCAGCTCAACTACACACTACCTGTGTAATGCTGGATAAGTCATTTCTCTATCTGGGACTCAGTTTCCTAGGACAAGTATAATGTAAATGGGATATAAGCTCTTCTCAGACCATTAATAGGCCTCATAGGAATTCCCACACCTTTCCAATTAAGTGCTGATTTCCAAGCTTCTCTAAGTCAATTAAGTACCCAATCTTTGATTGAAAACAGTATATATTGTATTGCTTGGAGGGAAAGCTATGGGTGGAGAGAGAAGTAGGCAGAGAGAGAAAGAGGTTGAGGGAAGAACTCCAGGTCTACTAGAATGTCACACAGTCACACTGATATGTCCTGCTGGGCTTTCCCAGTTTTCTGGCTTCACTCGGTTATATCACAGTGTTGCCACACAGTGGTCCCAGCGTAAGTAAATTTTTACCTTTTAGTTTTCCATGGCACGGGGAAGAAGTGGGCACAGAACTAAGTTCTATTAAAAGACTGTGAGTCACCTAGAGCAATCTTGCTGCTGAAGCATGAAGTGGGGGAGAAGTACTGAGTACATCAAGGGTTAGAGATTAGCCTTCTCTCTTGCTAGTTCACCTCACTGCGCTTGGGTGTCTTACACCATGAGGACAGCTGAAATTGCTCCATCTTTTACACTTAGTTCCTATTTTGGAGAGGTTTGATATGTCCTGAGGAGTAGAGAAAATAACTAATTCTCTCTCTTATTAGTCAAATGACCCAGAAATCTTTCTTTTTAAAAAATTCTCTTTATGTTTTTCTGTATGTACTTATTTATATATTTATCTACTTCTTTCCTCTGCAAATGTAGACTCCTTGGGAGTGAGAATTGTTTCATTCATTGTATTTGTATCCCTAACACCTAATTCAGTTTCATATATATAGAAAGTATTTAATAAATGCTTTTTAATTGACTGCTTCACTGGTATTGGGAGTTCATAGTAAAACATTTCCTCTAGTGGTGCAGGTCAGCACCTTCTCTTAGAAGTCACCTGGAACATGGAAAGGCTAAATGACTTGCCAAATGTCCCATAGACAATAAGTGTCAAATGCAAAACTTGAACCCAGGACTTTCTGGTTCTAAGACCATTTCCACTATACCACAGAGTCTCTCATTGGGGGAGTATTGGTCTTGAAAAGGGAGCAGGATGAAACTTGAGATGCTTGAAAGTGTTGTACAATTTTGCAAATGCCAACCCATTCTCCTCTTCTCATTCATCTCTGAATGCTGTCCATCTGTAATGCCTGTTCAAAATAGGGAAATTTATCAGGAAAAAAAGAGAAATGTCACCTTAAACTGGGCAGCTGGGTGACTCAGTGGATAGAATGCTGAGCCTGGAGTCATGAAGACCTGAGTTCAACTCTGGCCTTAGATACCTCCTATCTATTTGGCCCTTAGAGAGTCACTTAACCTCTGTCTGCCTCAGTTTCTTCAATTGTAAAATCAAAATCACAGCAGCACCTGCTTTGCAGGTTTGTTGTAAGGATCAAATGAGATAATACTAGTAAAGTGCTTAGCACAGAGTCTGTCATGTAGTAAACGCTATATAAATGTTAACTATGATTAGTGATTATTAAACTTTGCTGGAAGCATTTTGGAAGAGAATTAAGTCATCTCAGTCTACTGAAAGTTTTTCTAGAGTTTATGAAGGTAAGTGTTATCAAGGAAAGGAGAATAGAGAAGCAATCTAAGAGTTAGAAAGACCTGGGTTGAAGTCTTAACTCTTAACTCTGACCTTAAGTAAGTCACTAACCCATCAATTCGTTGCTTCAGGCAACTTTCTAAAATATTGCAAAATATTTCTCTGATCTACTTTGGTGGAGGGCATTTCTACATCCAGGACTCTCCTTACTTGGATGACATTGCAGGCTCAAAAAACAAAAACAAAAACATCAACGATAAAAATACAAAAAATGAAAGCAAATAAAACTATAGTTAGTAGAAAATTAAATTAATCCTTTTGTTCTAGGTAACAGATTAACTTTAAGTGATATTTATGACATTGGAGAAATGTAATTTTTATGTTCCATAAATTCACTCCTGGATTCTTTAAGGCTGTGCAGAGAAGGGGTGCCATGTAGAAATGTTTTGCTGTTTCTATGTCTTTTCTATAAGAAACAGGTAAGTTGAGTTTGGAGAGTCTCATCACCAGCTATAGGTCTTTGTTCAGTCGTAGCAGCAAACGTAGACCTTCTACTGAGAACAGGATGGTTTCTGAACTATATTAGAGGAGAAAGGGAATGCCCAAACCAAGCAAATCCCAGATCCTTAAAATGTTGAAGCAAATAGGTTTACTTTATAGTAAATAAGCTTCCCTTGTTTAATTAATGCCCATAGTTCAACTATGTTCAGTTTCATAGGACCATAATTCTAGAGTTGGAAGGCACCTTAGAAGTCACATAGTCCAAGCTCCTAATGTTATAAATGAGAAAATTGAGGCCCAGTTTTAGACGCAGAAAGGTGATTTGTCCAAAGGAGCACAGGAAGAGAGAGGCAGAACCAGAATTTGCACCCAAGTCTTATGACTCTAAATTCATCACTCCACTACAGCATCCTGATTCTTTAAGATCCATGGATTACCTAGACTAGAGCATCACTTTTACATGCTTTATAGCTCTTAGAGTATAATTTTCCTTTTTTAAATAATGATTGAGTTTTATCTAGCAGTAGTTTTGTTTTTATAACATGCTGTTGGTGTTATAAAGTCTTTAGAAAGGAAATAGCCACTATAACATTATTTCCATGGGAAAATGTGATACATTTTATGATGATCCACTTAATGATGTAGTTTCTAGGAGTATTTTATGATAAAAACAGGGCACTGTTGGTTCTATGTACTCTGGTGAGGCCAAGTCATAGAATGTAGACTTGCAAATAATTTGTATAGATTATGTGACCACAAGATTTCTGGTGACAGCCCAATTTGTATTGACTTTAACTTCTTTCCTCCTTTCCTCACCTATTCCTTTTCTTTCCTCCCCTTCATTCTTAATCACTCCCTTCTCCTGCCTTTCTCTTCCTTGCCTGGGTCTTCCTCTCTTGCCTGGCTTAGAAGTTGTAAGTAAGGTGGATTTTAGTGTGTCAGGTGAATTTTTGTTGCTCTTTCTTAGAGTTTAGTCTCCCAGGATCCGTGGCCATGACGTTCTGTACTTTCCAGGTTCATGACTTGTAAATATTTCTGTCACACTTGTGCAGCATTATACAATGGTAAATAGTATAAATATTTATGCCTAAATTGTAAATATCCACAGCCATTGCGCAGTGAAATATGCCAGTGAGACAGTGTAAACGTGAGGCAACATACCTTCTTTGTCTGTGGATGCTGGAATGCCGTGCGTGCCTTGATTGTCCCCCATGAAGATTTGGGGGGGGATCCATTAGCCCCCATTGAGTCTTGAGGGGCTTTAGGAGAGTGTACAACTGTGCCTGTCTCAACTGACTTCATCGAGACTTAGGGATCGTTGTCCCCCACCCCCACCCCAGCCTCTGGGAGGAGGGTGACTAGGGAATGCTATAGGAGTTGATGCTCCCATTAACAGCAACCCCTTTGAAAAGACTAGACTAGAGTGAAGGAAGATTATTAACCCTCCAAAACGACCTTCCAGTCTGACCAGATAAAGAGTGAACCTGTGCTAGCGGCCCTCCTGTGTGCTAGTGTTGATCTGTCTCATGGAAGTGCAGTGGCCACTCATGGACTTATTCCACTACTGATCAGAAGATTTTTCCTGTTCCAATTCTGACCTTTCCTGGTTCACCCGTAGGCAGTTTGGTCCCCACCCCATATTCCAAGCCTCACAATATTGGTGCCTGACTTCGTAAAGATACCTGCTTGTCTTTTAGCCTTACTGAAACTCAGATCCTCCCCTCCAATCCTGCTTCAACCCAAATGATTCACCACCCTCAGCCTCTTTATAGCTGGGCCTAGCTGTTTGATGTTTCCTAGGTACTGAAATGTGTGGGTCTTTACTTCTTTTCTGTCACTCTGAGACAACCTTTTCTTAACTGTATCCTTTAGAAACTTTTTTTTTTTTGCAATGGAAATTCTTTGAGTTTAAGAAGCTGCATGCATTAATTATACATGTTATTTATTAACTCTCTGATAGTAAACAATGCAGGATTTGGAGATGGGAACGTGTATTTGGATAGTTTAGCACTCATCTGCCTTTGAAGCTGGCTTCAGGCATTGCAGCATAAATATGACAGACCAAGGTCCTGTGACCTTGCCTCTCTGTCACTGAATTATACTGATTTTTCTTTAAAAAGGTCCCCAAACCAACACTCAATCTTCTCTTCAAGTAAACACTTTAAAGAAGAGAAAAAATCTCTTCCAAAAATAATTTGCAAGGATTGCTGCTTTTGAGCTGCCCACACTTTGCACGAGAACATGACAACTTCATGTTTTTTGTTTCTTTCTTGTTAAGCTATTTTCTTTTATTTATTCTTTTTTAGATATGCTTTCATTTCTCAAAGACCTCTGAGTACTAAGTCAGAGCACAAGCCTCCCTAAGATCTCTATACATTCCATGGAAACTTTGTCTGTGATTTTCTTAAGTACCAAGCAGAAAGGGCCAGTGAACTGGAATCTTGCTGGGCACATGAGTCTCATAGAGAATTTTACTAAGGAAACCAAACTCTCTCTCTTTCTCTCAGCCTCCATTAGTATCCTATGGATTAGGCAGTATTCAACAAATATGTTTTGCCATTGTTGTGTTTGAGACAATATGTTTGAGGTAGAAAGGAACCAGTGATCATGACTGACCTTACATGTGTCCTTCCAAGGTTCTTCTCTCTGAGGGATAGAATTTGGATGCTGAGAATCCCAAAGAGCCCAACTAGAAGAAAAAAATTAAAGATTCCTTGCCCCCACTAATTCTGAGCACATTCCAGTGTACCATAGAATTAGCATATAACTCATTGTCCAGGAGCAGTACTATCTACAAATGAACATTGTAAAGATCTCTACCTGCCTTCAACTCATGTCCTTATAGAAGGAATAGAAGGTCTCTTGGGAAGCAGTTGAATAAATGGTGGTCTTGGATTTGAATTCTGAATCTTGGTTTGGCAACTCACTAGCTTTGTGATCTTGGCAAATCTCTCCATCACGCTAAGCCTCAGTTTCTATATATATAAGATGTAGATGATATGAACTTGTATCTCCTCCTTCACAAGGTTATTGTGAAACTCAAATGAAATAATGTGTTGAAATAATGTTTAATTCTTACCTATTATTTAAAACCTGACTCAAATACCACCTTCTCAGTGATGCCTACCCTGTTCTTCCTGGATGATGCTTACCTCTCTCCTCAGATATCTCATAGAACTTTATTTTCGAAGCTTTCTAATATACTTACATGTATTATAGTATCTATTTTTATAATTATTTTCATTCCTGTCTTAGACACACAATTAGATTTTATTATCCTCCAAAGACACTACAGCTATCCAAAAGTGTAAAAGGTACATTGGAAAGTAGTTGATCCACCCCTTAACAGAGATACTCAAAGTCCCATTGTGTACATTATAGGGGGGATTCTGATTGAGATGAAAATTGGGATTAGGTCACTTCTAACTCCGAGATTCTTTGATTCTATAGTTCCTTGCTAGATTTTAACCTGCAGGGATGGATCAAGTCATGAGTTATTGAGGACAGAGGAGATAGGAGCGTGTTTGTAGGGAGTAATGAAGAAGCAAGTAGTCAGGTAGAAACTTAATATTAGGAAGAGAATAGAGAAGATGAAGAGGATAATCTTTTGGGAAGAATGGAATGGAATCACTTGGGCATGTAGAGGGTTTGCAAAGAGAAGTGCCACCTTACTATAGGAGAAAGAATTAAAGGAGGAGATAGTAGCAGAAGGCATCTAGGTGATGTGAGATAAGGAGGAGAGAAGAGGGAATTCCTGGTGAATTGCCTCTTTTTTAGTGGAATATGAGGCAAGATTCTCAGCTAAGCTGTGTATGTGTGTGTGATTAGGGGGGGTGGAGGTGGAGGGAGCCGTGAAAGATCTGAGTATGCAGAATGAGGCATATTTTTTGAATGCAGACAATTAAAGAATTTTCTTTGATTATGTGTATTTGTTGTCAGGATTTTATTTTTCTTTTTTTCTCTTCCAGTACAACAACAGAATGGAAAGAAAATAGATTTTTGTTCATTGAAAACAAAAAGAAAATTAAATTAAAAAACTAAACATCTTAGAGAGGCAATGTGTTATAATAGTTGGAGATCTGTTCTTAGAACTAAGAGTGCCTGCATTTAGTTCTTGTTTCTGATATATAGCAACTTTGTGATTCTGGTATTACCCTTACAATGCTCTACCCAACTTTTTTTTTTTTAAATTAATTAATTAATTTTTAGTTTTCAAAGTTCACTTCTATAAATTTTAAATTTTCTCCTTTCCCTCCCCCCTTCCCAAGATGGCGTGCAATCCTATGTAGACTCTACATATACATTCTTATTCAACATATTTTCTCATTAGTCATGTTATATAGAAGAATTAGAACATGGGAGGAACCATGAGAAAGACAAAAACAAAACAAAAAGAGCAAATAGTCTACTTTGATCTACATTCAGATTCCATAGTTTTTTCTCTGGATGTGGATGATGTTTTCCATCATGAGTCTTTTGGAACTGACTTAGATCCTTGCATTGCTGTGAAGATCTGGGCAACTTTCTAAGCCTATAAGTAAAGAGAGGGTACCAACCTGCACTGATAGAGAGAATATTAACAGGGAGGAATACATCAGTGACATCACAGTTTTAAGAATCGTTCCTATCCCGATCCTTACCTCTTTGTTCTAGGCACCAAGAATGCAAATTAAAAAGAAAATGGTCCCTGCCCGCAAGGATCACCCATTCTATCCGGGAAGACCACAAGTGCACATACAAGTGTATACACAGTTACTACACTATGAATTACAAGGCAGTTTAGAGAGAGAGGGCACTAGCAGTTGAAAAGATAAGAAAAATCTCCACCTTGAGAAGGTGCTTGAGCTTGATTTTCCCTGTGTCCTTGCACAGAATAAGGCAAGAGACTCTTATCTGTATACCATCAAGGAATTTAAGCACAAACTTCCTGGTGGTTTCAGGTACCAAGATCTCTCCTATTAGCTATGGCCACAGCTCACAGGCTGCATGCTGTTTAATATCAATAACACCTTTTGTGACATCAGGATCTGCTCAGATGACTCAGCCCAAGAAGTCTTTAGCTGATTGATGTCTACTGACAAAATGAGCTCTTATCATCAACTTTATCTTCTCATCTCATGCCCACCCAGTAGGCACTATATGCCCTTCTGCATCAGGAACCAGAGATTCTAGCTTTGAAACTTTCTCAGCCCTCATAAGAATAAGTTGAATGCTCATCTGGGAGTCAGGATGACCAGGTTTTAGAATTCCTGCCAATAATTCACTTCAAGTCTCAGGCTAGGAGAGAAGTTGTTTTTGTGAAAAAGAAAGATTTTTTAAAGGTGATATCGTTTATCTCTTTATGGAACTTAAAGGTTATTAGGGTCACATAACCAGCTATAGATAATCTAATACAAAATAACAAGTGACCAGTATTTAAAATGCAAAGGGCCTTGAAATAGCTAAGGAGGAGAGATATCACTTCTAATTAGAGGAACCATAGAAAGTATAATTGAAGAACTTACACAGGAATTGGGTGTTGAAGGATGGGTGGGATTTAAGTAGATGAACATGGTTGGGGGGAGGAGGGGAAAGTAAATCCTGGCATTGTTGATGACATGAGTTGATGTATCAGGGTGGGAAAAGTGATGAGTTTGCTGAGTACTGGTTCATTAAGCAACATTATAGGGAACATTAGAGAGGAAAAATAGTATATACTTAGTAATAAATGTTGTATAGAGAAGGTTGGGGGCCAGCTGTGACTCTATCTATATGTTCAGCAATGGTAGGCTTTTGTCGATGATGTAAAAGAAATGGAAGTCATAGACCCAGCCCACAAGGTACTTACGTTCCTGATCTGAAAAATGGGAATAATAACATCTGTTCTTCACCCTTCACAAGAATTTTGTGAGGACACATTTTGTCAGTCTTAAGGAATTAAAGACCACCTTTCACCTTCTTGAGAGGTGGTCATGAAGGAGGGCTTTGTAAATCTTGGGCTGCTATAGAAATGTGAGCTACCAGATGCTGTCGTGCACATGAAAGATATTTGAAAATGTTATGCAAACACAGGCCAGTGTTGCTATTGGATGAGATTGGTGTTGTTATCTTATAGCATATTGTATGATGATGTATTTTCAGGTAAATTGTTGTCATTTCCATCCAATGTTTATGCTAGATGATACAGTAAAAGGAATGATACAGTGTGTGCAGTGATGTGCATGACCTGAAGGTAATGAGCAACTACTTTACTGTATTTTAATTTAAAATGTGACAGATGATTCTCCAATCACTGTTGGTGTAATGGCGGCTTTCACTTACCATTTAACAGATGGTGCCTCATTATTGGATCCTTTCCCTTCAGTCTCTGCCATCCCATCACATATGCTGGCTGCTTTCTGAGACAGGGGAGATCCTGTCACATAGTCAGCCAGACTGCAAAGGAGCAGCCCAGAGAGTTCTGTCTCTAATAGATGCCTTCCTTCCTGATCCCAGAGTGACAAACCTACTTCAACCCCTTATAACCCTATCTGGACAATGGCCAAGAGGAGACTCTCTATTCTAGCCCAGCCTATACTTCATCATTTTTTCCAGAATAACCTTCCCTGCTATTCTCACCCCCTTCAAAAGCCCCCCAAACCCAAACCCCAAACTGGTCATATTACTCCACTTCATTGGCTCTCTATTATGTAACAAATAAAATTTAGACTTCTTACCCTGGCACTTAAGGCCTTCCACAGTCTGATGTTAGCTTACGTTTTCAACCATATTGCATATTATTCCTGTCTACATACTCTAAGTATTTTCAGATCTGTCTGTTCTCTGGGTCTTTTGGTCTTTGTATCTGTGCCTTCTGTTACCTATCATTTACAGCCCAACTCAAATGCCACTTATAGGAAGTCTTTACTGATCCCTGATTGGAGGCAAGTAGGTACCATGGTAGAGAAAGCAGTAAACTTGGATTTGAGAAGACTTAAGTTCAAGCTCTGACTCATATACTTATCATGTGACCTTAGGTAAGTCATATATCTTCTCATTAACAAAATGAGGATAATTATAGTGATAATGATAACTAACATTTATATCGTGCTTACTATATGTCAGGTCCTGTATTAAGGACTTTACATTTATTATCTCTTCTGATACTCACAACATCCCTGGGAGATAGGTGGTACCATCATTTCCCTTTTGTTTTGATAAGGGAACTGAGGCAAACAGTTTAAGAGACTTTCTTAGGGTCACACAGCTATGAGTGTCTGAGAATAGATTTGAAATCAGGTCTTTCTGACTCCAGACCTGACATTCTTCACTAATAACAGTACCCACCTAAAAGGGTGAGAATGAGGACTATATGAGATAATACATAGCACACAATGCTTCACAAACATGAAAGGGCCATATACATACTAACTATTGTTATTCCTGTCAAATATGAGGCAATATTTTTTGGTATCTGTTTAATGCACTGATCAAGTAATGTGGTAGTGTGTTTATCTATTATACCCTTTCTAGACTGTGAGCCCCATGAGGGCAAGAATAGCACCTAATCTCAATCCAATGGATTTTTCTTAGTCTACATCCTTCTTTAAATCTCTGAACCATTTGATGTTGTTGACTACTCCCTCCTCTTGGATTCTCTCTTCTCTCTGGTTTTTTAAGACCCTTCTTTGCTCTCTCTTGATTCTTTTCTTACCCATCTCACTACTCCTTCTTAGTGTTCTTGAGGGGAATCATCACACATATTGTGACAGGAGCAAAATCTGACACTCAGAAGTCCCTGACATAAGCTAAGCTAAGGCTATTGCCTTAAAAAGGCAATGAAATGACCATTGGGACTTAATTGGCCCAGGTTACTAAGGCTCACAGAACTGGTGTAATTTTCCAAATGTCTAAGTTGAGTCTTTTCTGTAGCTCAGGAGGACCTGCCAAAGCTTGAACTCTACTAACAGAAACCTATCAGAGCCCATGGTTGCCTTCATGCCACAATGAAGGATCAGAATAGGACTTGGGATGGAGATATGTTAATACAGCTTTTGGGAAATGAATCATTTTAAATGTATGGGAAAACCTTACTTTTTGAAGAAATTTTATTTTGTATGCCTTATGATGCACAAAGCCCTTCTGCTTCCCCCAACCTATTTTTAGGGAGGGGTCGTTGGTTCAGATTTTCTTCTATTACATTGGTTTAAAGCAACATAGATCTGTATTAGACTTCTCATTAGACTGACTTTCCTGTTTCTCATTAGATTTGCTTTGGGTACTTATGGAGCTGCAATTGTTACAGTAACATTAAAATTTTGATTAAGTTTTTAGCCATAAATGAAAGAAGCATTTGGTTTCATATCACCTAAGCTTCCAGAGAAGAGTCCTTCTAAGTCAATGATTCTTAACGTGAGTGACCTCATTAAAATATTTTGATGTCTATATTGTAATATAATTTTAAAATCTTATATATTTTATGCATTTAAAAATATTATTCTTTGGCAGTCCACTGCTTTTACCAGACGGCCAAAGGGGTCTGTCATAAAATGAACAATTAATCCCTATACTAAGTAGAACCACATTCACCAATAAACAAAGTAATCCTGAACAAAAAAAATGTAGTGATTTATTTACAGTAACATGTTGGTGTGCAGCCTGACCCTGTAGAAAGGGGCCATATAACCCCTGTTTATCCTTGTTTTGATTAAGGGAAACTTTATTACAGCCTTCATGATTCCTCCATTCTATTACCACCACACGGCAGGTAGTACAGCTGAGCCTTAGAGGCAGCAAGGCAGTATTGATATGCATAATCCCACACTAGACTCAGTCTGCCACAGCACATATAGACTTGGAGAAAGACTTTCACTGATGGTGACTGGAAACACCACCTTTACCTAGTCATCTAATGGTAGAGAGAAAGGAAAGGATGCAGATAGGAACTATTTGCCCTGGAGCACATTGACTGGGGGTGTTTAATGTCCCTTCTTCTCTTCCTTTCTGTGGTTATCAGTAATATTTCCTTGTTCCATGAGTATTCCTGAAGAGGTCTTGTGTGTCATGCCAGGCTTCTGAGCTTCTCAAAGTCTAGTCTGTTACAGACCCATCAGCTTAGATTTCTGTCAATCATTCTCCAAGTTCTCACTTTCTGTCTTTCACACCCTCATTCCCCCATACCCTTCCATAAAGCACTTTTCTTTCTTGTGTAGAAACTTCTGGGGTCTCTGACCTGTGTGGCTCAGATCTATGCTATTTTATAGAACTGTTTCCTGATTGCTTCTGAGATACTGGAATCACTATGGAGATATCTGCTAAGTTAGAGCTGTTCTAGGACTTAAAGCCAAGATGGGCCACAGCAGCCTTTATCTTTCTAATGGGCACTTTCTACACCCTCCCCCAAATCAAGGTGCACTAGTGAACTATCTGTCTCCTATGGACATATACTCCCTCTTGCTCATATCCTTACAGTCACTCCTATGGGTACTCTCTTGAGTATAACTTCTCTCACAAAGATTAATTTACTCAGTCTAATAAATATTATACACTCTATCCCTCTACTTCTGTTCCTTCTCTCCAAAAACAGCGCTTAATATATGGTCACAAATATCCAGAAGCCAGATCTCCTATTGTTATATCCTATGTGATCATAACAGTCAAAGAAATGTATTGACAGTATTTAAATAATCAGGAAATTTGGAGACATTGGAGAGTAGTCTGTGATGAGTTTTTCCATAGGATCAGTAAAAGTTATATCTCTCATTCATACCTTTTGAATTCACTGCCTTTTCTCTACTCTTTTAGGGTAGGTTAAGAAGATCTAAAAGACTGTTAGTCAATTCCCTATAGCATTTTCCTTTTCCTCCTTCATTATCTGGATTTTCTCCCCCACTCCCACTTCAGCTCCAAAGAGTAGTCACTTTACTCCTTATCCCCATCTCCCTTGTTTCCCAGTCTGGTTGGGGATTTTAGAGGCTCTTTTTCAGGTTGCTTTGCATTTCTGTGCTGCTGGCACTTCCCACTCTGTGCATATGTTTCTCAGATATTGCTTGGCTCCAATAACCTTTCTCTCCTCACCTTCACCCTGCTCTTTGTCTCTGGCTTGGTTCCCTTTCTCATTCTGCATGCTGGAAGACCTTGGAATTTTTGGCTTGAAGAAATGTAGTATTTATACTATGTCACTACTTGGGGTCAATATCACTTCCTCCAGGCTGCTTTTCTCAGTATAAGTTGTCTCTGTTATTTTGAATTTTCAAAGAGGGAGGAAAAGAAAGAAGAGAGGGACTGAAGGGATGAGCAATAGGGGAAGGGGAGATGAGGGAACAGAGGGTAAGAGATAACAGGAAAGGGAGGGGAGAATACTTAAAACTGATTCTGTATTCATGTTCAGTATATCTTTGGCTCAGTATATTATCTGGATAGAAGATGAATTTCACTCTATAAATCGAAAGGAGGACTTTCCAAGTAGAGAGGCACGCCACTAGCAATGATTTTTTTGCATCCAGCTAAAGCCACAGAGCAGAGAGCATCTCTACTGAAGCCAAGCTCTTCCTTTCCAGCCATAATTGATCAGAATCATATGTCTGCTGTACTATTTTTGGATCACTACTAATAAATATCAACTTTTTATGTTCAGTTAAAAAGTTGCACATCCAAAAATGAAATTGTTTGACCATATTCATCTGCAGCGAAACCATGCTTACTCAAAAGAAAAGGGTAGTTATTTGCTCATGAAATATGGAAAGTCGTTTCATTAATGTGCAGTGCTTTTAAAAATGCAGGAAAAGTTATTTCTCTGAAATATAATTGAACATAAGGGAGACATTGGTAATGCATGACTTAGCAAACCAAGCTGGAACAAATGTTAATGCAAACAATCATTTTAATAAGGAAAGAATGGGAACTAGAGATATGGCAAAAAGTGAACCCACTAAAATAATCCCTGGCTTACTCCTGGTAACAATACATTGTCTGGATCTTTGTGGCAAATCTGCCCACTGATCATCTGTACAAAATTTGTACTGTGAATTATCACCCAGGTTACATTTTCTAGGTCCTTGACAGATAAGAACCCTGGCAGGGTATCAGCTTAAAAATAGTCTTGCTGCCTAAGGCAAACATTCACATAGCCTGAAACCTGAACTTTGGAGAAGTCTGTTGAGTTTTTATGATGTAAGACCATCCTGAAAGATTAGACTTGTGTGAAGATACATTCAGAGGAGTGGAGACTTACTGCTAGAAGGGATGGTTTTTGCTGTTTAATTAAGTGAGTGGTCAGATTTAAAACTCATCAGTCTTGTTAAATCAAGTTCTCCAAATTCCATATTTAAGTACAGCTACCAGAGTCTTCTCTGGAGCTCTTGTTTTCAAAAATGTCTGATTTTGGATTATTGCTTTTCTACCCTAAGATCTTTGATGTCCTTAATTCTGTTTCCTCCATTTCTCTTTCATTGCTTCTCCAAGATGGTGCATGTATTGTTTCATGTTGCTCTATCAACAACAGATCTAAGAAAGGATCTGTGGGCATGACTGTACCTGCCTTTTGTGGTCCTAAGAAGTCAAGCTGTATTTATCATGCATGCCGTATAGAGAAAAAAATCATTTCCCTAAAGTGAATGTAGTGAAACCAAACTCACACAAAGTTATTTAGGCATGTCTTAAATCTTGGGCATATAAAACTGACAAATCTTAGAGACTGGAGAAAGACTCTTAAGTGAGAGATACATACACACACACACACACACACACATATATATGTATTTACAGAATATATAACACGTGAATACACATGCACACATACATATATACATATTTGTCTGATACTCTTTCAAGAGATGGGGATATGCACTTTAATCTCATGCTTCATGGTAGGCTACCCACTCCCTGATGCTAATCAACTGAATCTTTGGCTGTATAGAATCTGTCACACCAGATTACCCTGATGCACTAATCTGCTTCAGTGCTGAGGTACTGAATAAATGCCCAATACTTTTCTACATTAAAGTCATCTACAGGGGAAGGCACCGTAGGGTATGGTCAACCACGGCTCTTGACTTCCAGTAACTTTGGATCTTTTACAACATAGGCAATAGAATGGATGTTCATCTACTTGGATGCCATTAAATAATCACAGAGAATTTCACTTGAGACAAAGGTAGACATTTAAAGAGGACTTGCAATTACATAAACTTTAGTGGAGATTTCTAGGTCAGCAAAAAAGATGCAAAAACATCAAAAGTTAATTCTATAAACAAGTTGCAATGCTAAATAGCAACCATAAAGACTCAAAAAGTCCTGAAAAAAAAGATCAAGCTAGATTACCCATCAATACCTCTCTTGGGTCCAGGCAGTTCTCAATCATAGATACCAGAAAAGTAGAATAAGGTTGCCCATTGTGCACTGTCTGTCAGGCAGGAGCTGAAGAAAGGAGTCCTCAGAAGACCTTGTATTCCCTGACAGTTGCTTCCGGTCTCATCAGGTATTATATGATCATTTTCCATTTTGCTAACATTCTGCTAACAACCCCAACTTTTTGAGTATGTGATGCTTTACAAAACACTTTCTTTGCTGTTAATCTTATGATGAGGATGCTATGGGTATCTCCATTTTACAGATAGGAAAATTAACTTAAAGAAGTCAAGTGATGGAAAAGAATTCTAGTCAAGGAGAATGCCTGAATGGAGTAAGGTCACTCAGTTCCCACATATCTCCTCCAGCAAAAATCTGAAATTTACACAAGACTAATAATGATCAGTACATACAAAAAGAAACTATAGTAAGTAAACTTTTCTACCACCAAACTTCACCAAAACACAACCACAGGCAATAAAGGGGGCTGCCAGCAAAACAGGCAAAGAAACTGACAGGTTTCGAGCTTGGACAGCCACATGACACCCTGGGCTCAGGGACTTTAAGGTCCTTATTATTTTATATTGAGACATCATAGAGGGCCTTATAAATACAGCTCCCTGAACCTCAGAGATCCATGGGCACCTTACCTTGGGAGGTTGTTGTTGTTGTTGTGTTTGTACTCTGTTTTCAAAGAAGGCCATGGCATCAGAGAAATGATGACATGACTTGTGCTGGACTTTGTTTTGAGTAAGGGAGGGCTGTGCAGGTCACCAGCATCACTTTCTCCTCCTGCGCCATCTGGATCCAGTGACCAGATATTCATCAGGATGACTGGAGATGATCCAGGATGCAGTGAGGGACCTTGGCCTTTTCAGGTATTCACTTAGGTCAGCAGAAGAACCTAAAACAGAAAAGACAGAATAACCCAAGCAGGGCAGACCACTCCACCCAAAAGTATAGGAAGAGGCAGAACCTGGAGCTGGCACAAAACACCAATACAGGAACAAAGGCTAGAGAGATAAGTATACCAAAGAAAGCACTGATAAATACTAAAAATTATTATAAATCTTGAACTATTAAAAATTGGGAACAAATAACTCAATTGCAACTTCAAGCAGGGTCTCAAAGGGAGAAGTAGATTTTCCACAAGAACTACTAGAAGAAATAAAGCAAAAGGTGAAAAAAATTTTAAAAAATGCTGGAGAAAAAAATTGGAAGAAAAACATAGTTAAGAATAGAAAGTAGTAAGTTTTACCCAAGTAACAGATTTCCCGAAAACTGGAATAGATTAAACAGAAATCAATGACTCTCTGAGACATCAATGAGACATATTAGAGCAAGAAGACTTGGATCTTATAGTCCCACTTACTACTTTTGTTCCATTGAGGTCATCTTCTAGAATCTTAATCTTCTCATTTCTAACTACTTGAGCATAGGTGTCAATATGGTATCTTCTGTGTTCCAGGCTCTGCCTGCTCTTAAAGCTAGTGGAGGTATGCTCTGCCTTTCCAAAAGGATAAGCCTAGAAGAGAAAAATCAAAAGATTGCCTGCCATTAAAAACTACTGACCTGAAAAAAAGATCACGGGGTGATAATTTAAGATTCACTGGACTCCTATCAGCCTTGATTTTTAATAAGCTTGAACACTAAATTTTCAGCAATCATTGATGAAAACTATCCATAACAATTAGAACCAGAGGGCAAAGTGAAAATAGAATCATCTGAATCACTTCCTGAAAGTAACTCCGAAAGGAAATCGCCCATGTAAAAGAAAAAATTCTAGAAGTACCCAGAAAGTTGGAGTACAAATACCAAGCAACCATAATCACAACCACATAAGACCCAGCAGCTTCTGCTTTCAATGACAAGAGGGCTTGGGATATGATTTTCCAGAAGATAAAGGCTTACAACCAACAATAACTTGCCCTTCAAAGTTAGTTATAATCATTGATGGTGGGTGGGGAGGAATGGATCTTTAATGAAATAGAGGACTTTCAGGAATTTCTGATGAAAATATGAGAATTGAGTAGGGTCTTTGAAGTGCAAACCTCAGAGTCAAGAAGTTTATTTGAACAATTGGAAGGTTTTGTGTAATGTTATAGTTTCAACATTCTAGTGGAGGGAAAATAAACAAGTGTCCATTTCAGACCATAAGGTTTTCAAAAGGTATTGATGGAATTATATGGCAGGGACTCAATAAATGATTGCTCATTGATTGATGGCTGGCTAAATAGGAACTAAAAACAACTGCCATTCTGTCTTGGCCCAAGCTCTGTGAGGTAAGAAAATTCCTTTCTCAGCCAGACAGGTACAAGTAAGAGAGGTTAAGGTGACTGACTGAAACATAGGAGACTTCTAAGAAACTACCAAGCTGTCATGTTCAAATGGTAAGATGAATGAGGAGTGTCAAATATTGAATTTTACTACTATCATTAGTGTTGCCACAAACACAGATAATAGCTTATTTTTAGATAGCATTAGGAGTTAATCTGCTTTAAAAGCCTTGGCAATATTACAAGCTATTAATTAACAATCAACTAGCTCTTATTAGTTTGGAATAAGGGAGAATATAATAACAACCTTTTACCCATTCAATTGTAGCCAAAGCACTTCACTAAAATATTCAAATGTCATGTTATCTAGAGTGAAGAAGTAGCTTTCTGTGTGCTAAAAAAGCAGGATTGCCTTGATTCCAAATTTGCTTGTTCCTTGGAAAAGTTAGAAAGGTTCTCCACTGACCTTTAGACATGGTGGAACATGGAATACAGAAATGGAAATTGTACTTCTAATCCTCAAGTGGTTAGAGACAAGCAGAATCCTATCTTAGCAAAGAACCTGACAAAACAGAAACAGTAGGTGGGACTTTAAAACTATTCTGAGATCACCACATATTCACCTTATTCCCTTTCCCTCTACTTTGATAGGAAACTAGAAGGTTCTTGGCTCTGTTTAACCTTTTCTTGGTGAGCCATAGAGTAGGAGAAATCTCTTTTTCTTCCTTTCTCTCCTTCCAGTTAGGTAGAAGTACAAGAGACTCACCTCTTATTCAAGTTAGGGAGAAGAGCAGAGACTTTTGGCTCTGCTTCTACTTTATTATTGCAGGATAACGTAATCCAGTGTTTATCACTCTTTACTTATTTTTTTGGATACAACTGGAAAGAAGACTCCTCTTTTAGAAGAGCCACTAGTAATTTCTTTCTCCCTCTTTTCCAGTATCTATCTAGTTCTTCACGTTTCCCTCTTTTCTCTTTCTCTATCTCCCCATGTCACTTTCTTTGTGAGAAGTTCATATGGTTTTAAATCAAGGTAGGGCCCTCTGAATCAAGGAGAGACAATTCATTGCAACCCTGCTTTCAGAAATAATTGTGTTCTTTAAATCTTTTTTGTTATGATGAATGATTATTTTATCTTTAATTTCTGCTGAGTTTTTAGGCTAGGAATTTCCCCTGATAGCCCATGATTTTGATAGTCTCTATTAAATTTATTTCTTTTTCTATTTTTTTTTGAGAAAAATTACCTTTAATGAGGTTTCAACTACAAGATGTTATAGTAGCCAACCTTAGTTTTCCATTAGGCACTCCTGCTAAAGATATCTAAGGTATTGAACATTTACAGATTTGGGGATATTGTTGTCATCTATGAATGAATGAATGAATGAATGAAATAGTTATTATGCATTTACTATGTACAAGGCACATAAAAAAGTAATATAGTCCCTGCTTTCAAAAAGTTCACATTCCAACAGGGAGAGACAACATACTTGAAAGATTTCAGCTGCAAGTCAGATGGACAGGTCCCATGGTTCTTAGGGTGCAGGAATAAGGCAGATGGCTATGTCTCTTTAATGCCACTTCCCCTGATAAAATCATATTGATTTCTGATATTGAACCATTTGACAACAAATGTCAAGGACTTTGAAACTTTCAAGGACTTTATTTTTCTGTGTCTGCAGTATTTGAGTCAGACCTGCTAAAGCAGTTACCAGGCTTCTTATCCATAGGGGTTGCCTTCCAGGTTGATGGTTGTAGACACTGGACTTGTTAGCAGTTTCTGGGATAAAAATGAGACCTTATGAAATCTTGTTCTTCCAGTTTTTGTCATAGATTCTTGGTTTAATGGTATAGCCATTGCTTATATTTTAGTACTCAGATCAGATAATTGATGGAGAAATGTAGACATCCCTTCTTGTGAAGAGCTTTGAATGAGATCCCCCCTCTGCCATACACAGACACAGAGACAGAGACCCAGAAACAGAAAGAATTGGATACCCTTCATAAACCATAGAAGTCTTAATTTGTCAAAATGATTTCATATATATAATCTCATTTTATCCTCATGATGAATTTGTGAAGTAGATAAGGCAGGTGTCATTGTCCCCATTTGACATATGAAGAAATTGAAGTGTAAATTATTTGCCTGGAGTCATGCAGCTAATTAGTAGCAAAGCTGGGACAAGAATTACTGAAGTTTTTATAGGATAAATTCCTGAATCTGATAGGATTTTGACATTCAAAGATAGGAGAAGGTGCAATAAATAAAACTTAATATTTTGTTATCTTTCCCCTCCCTGCAACAGTGAATCAGTTAAGGAGGCAGAACAAATATATGAATTCTTGAATAGACAGTATTAGCAAGGAAGAACACAATATGTAAATCATAGTTCCAAGAAAATCCCATTAGCCTCACATATCCAGTTAACAGTGCCAAACACTGAGTAATTGAAGCTCCATCCATCTAACCCATCAGCATAACCTTCCTCAAGCAAGCCCAGAGTACACCCGAAGTGTGCAATTCTTTTATTGTCATGGTTTTAGTTTGACATTAGAGACCATTGCCTAAGGCACAGCATCAAGAGGAGATCAATTCCATCATTAAGTAATAAGTTGGCCTTTTGGATAACTTTCAATAGCCATACCCCTTTAGTCAATTATCCAAGTCCTATTCATACTTCAGTTCTTACTGCTTCTGTGACATCTTCCTTATCCACCCCACAGCAAGCTTTTCTTGTTTTTCTTGACCATTATTACGTCTTATCTCTATTACCCACTAAAATCTTACAATATCCTAGATTATGATAGTTGAAAGAGTAATGGACTTGAAATCATAAAACCTGGGTGTTAGTTTCAGCACCAACATTTTCTAGTTGCATGACTGAGTGTTGAACTTGTAATCAATAAAATCTGAGTTCAAACCCGAATGAAGATACTTAATGGTAGTATAATCCTGGGCAAATCATTTAAAATTCTCCATGCCTTAGTTTCCTCATCTGTAAAATGAGGATAGTAATAGCACCTATCTCCTAGGGTTGTGATGTGAACATCAGTGAGATAATATTTGTAACATGCTTTGCAGTCTTAAAGCATCATACAAATTCTAATTATCATCATCAGCATCACTATAAATTATGATAGTTATCACTTAGAGTTATTGTAAGGAAAGTTTTATGAGCCTTAAAGTGCTTTTGAATTGTGAATTATTATCTGTTGGACATAGTATTTCAATATATGTTGAACAGACATTTTATAAAGTTTGTCCAATAGTATGTATGTATTTATGTATGTTTGTACGTGTTTACATATAAATATATACATACACATATATACACAAACCTTTACTTGTTCTAAGCTAACCATAACAACAAAGGCTCATTTTTTTAGTACAAACATTTTTGTTTGTCTTGTAGACATCAGAGGTCTTGTAGAACATCACCGCCTCTGAAGAATTGAAGATGAACATCAGTCAAGATGAGCATCACTCAGAAAAGAGTAGAAAGGCATGTGACAGTTGTGAGCAGGGGAGGAATGCCAAAGAGCAGGGGTAAGAATTGTCATAATTTTTTTTATGATGGGAAGAGAAAGGCGAAGGAAAAGAGAATTTATTAAGTACTTACTATGTGCCAAACACTTAAAAAATATTATCTTATTTGATCCTCATGATAACCTTGTTATTATTACTCATATTTTATAATTTAGAAAAGTGAGGCAGGCAGAAGATAAGTGACTTGTCCAAAGTTACACAGGTAGTAACTGGTATCTGAGACTAGATTTGAATTTGGGTCTTTCTGACTCCAGACCCATGACTCTATCTACCATAGCAATTAGTTGTAAGATGGTTGGCCAGTGTTTCAAGGGTGAGGAATTAAACATGAACAGCCAGAGTGTTTCACAAGCATCCTCAAAAGAGTATGAGAAAAGCCTTCAGTATGCTTTGGTGGCCCCTCTGGGGTAAACTTTTGGGAAGATTTGGATGCATGTTGTAGTGAATGGGCAAATATCATGTGTTGGGATCTGCATCATTAGAGGGAACTAATGAATCAATGAGATGTATCTAATAAATATTTATTTGCTAAGTTCCAACTACAGTTTATTTGTTAAGTTCCAACTACAATACAAAGCTTTGTGCTAGGCATTTGGAACACAAAGATAAAAGATGAAAAAAGTCTCTGATTTCAAGGAGCTTGTCTTATGTAGATTTCAACTCCCTGACTAGATAGCAAACATCTAAAGGCAAACTAGCCTCAGCTGCTTAATTGGCAGCTCTGAATCCCAAAACACAGTGTGGATTTAGAATCTAATAAGGGACCGAGTGACAAATATTGTCAAGCAAGGAAGGTTGGGAAAGGCTCTAGGAAGTATATGAGGACCAGCAATAAGGAAAATAAACCAAATGACCTACATTAGGAAAGAGTACTCCAGTGAAAAGATTAAGGGACCTGGGCAACATGGTGTGGTTGGAACGGGGACTAGATTTAGAATCAGAGGACCTGTATTCAAATTCTGGGTCTATTATATGCTCCCTAAGTGGGCAATACCATCCCTGGGGAAGGCTGGAATGATCAGGGCTAGGGAAGGGCAGGGGAGCAGTAATAGTCTCGTGTGCAATTGAGGGATGTTAAATAAAAATAAAGGGGTGGTAGAAGCAAAAGGAAAGAACAGAAGAAAATTTTGAAAAAGCAATCATATGTTTCATCTGTTGTGTAACAAAGTTAAAGTTGTGATGATTGCATTATTTTCCAAATAAACACACAAAATGCAAGTTATAACCCATCAGTGGTTAAGTTCACTGACAGATCTTAACACGCAAGTGCTGGCAGAAGAGTGTATTGGACATTGTCGGGAAGTTCAGCATGCATTGGCAGGAATATGTGCATTTAATGACTTGTTTCAAAATAATATTATGTGGTTACATGACATAGTATTGCATCATCAAAATTTAAATGCAGGAAAAGCCTCACAAATCTACAATAAATTATTAAAAATTTAAAGGGTTAAAGAAAGTGGATTTTGGGGTGGGGACACTGAGTAATTTTCTTATTTTTGAAAAGGGGGCAATAGGCCAAATAAGTTTGAGAACCTCTATACCTGACTTTCATTCACGCCTTTTTGCATCTCTGAGTCTCAATTCCAAATCTATCAAAGGAGGTTTTTTGGATAAGAAGATTTCTAATGTTCCTTCCAGTTCTAAATCTGGAATACAGAGGCCAGATTTAGACTAGAGGCCAAGGAATCCCATTGTGAGCAAAGAAAGAAATGGCAGGTTAAAGACAGTTCCCTCAGTTCTGACTTTATCGTTCAACTATTGCTGCTGAATTTCTTTTAGTTATTTATTTTTAGTTTTCAACATTCATTTCCACAAGATTTTGAGTTCTAAATTTTCTCCCTATCTCTCCCCTCCCCTCACCCCAAGACACTGTGCATTCTGATTATTCCTTCCCCCAATCTACCCTCCATTCTATCACACCCCTCCCTTCTTTTATCCCATCCTCTCACCTTTCTTGTAGGGCAAGATAGATTTCCATACTCCATTACATGTATTTCTTATTTCCCAGTTGCATGCAAAAACAATTCTCAACATTCATTCCTAAAACTTTGAATTCCAACTTCTCTCCCTTCCTCCTGGCCCACTTATCCCCACTGAGAAGACAAGCAATTCAATATAGGTTATACATGTGTAGTTAGGCAAAAGACTTTCACAATAGTCATGTTGTGAGAGACTAACTATATTTCCCTCTATCCTATCCTGCCCCTCCATTTATTCTATTCTCTCTTTTGACCTTGTCCCTCCCTTAAAGTGTTTTCTTCTAATTGTTCCCTCCTCCCATTTGCCCTCCCTCCTATGATCCCCCCCCCACATCTCACTTATCCACTTCTCCCCTACTTTCCTGTAGTGTAAGATAGATTTTCATACCAAATTGAGCGTGCATATTATTCCCTCCTTAAGCTAAATGTGATGAGAGTAAGCTTCACTTTTTCCCTCTCTCCTCCCCCCTGTTCCCCTCCATTGAAAAAGCTTTTTCTTACCCCTTTTATGAGAGATAATTTGCCCCATTTCATTTCTCCCTTTCTTCTCCCAAAATATTCCTCTCACCCTTTAATTTTATTTTTTTAGATATCATCCCTTCCTATTCAACTCACCTTGTCCCCTCTGTCTATATATATGCACATAGTCCCTTCAACTACCCAAATACTGAGAAAAGTTTCAAGAGTTACAAATATTATCTTTCCATGTAGGAATGTAAACAGTTCAACTTTAGTAAAGTCCCTTATGATTTCTCTTTCCTGTTTACTTTTTCATGCTTCTCTTGATTTTTGTGATTGAAAGTCAACTGTCTTATTCAGCTGTGATCTTTTCATCAAGAATGTTTGAAAGTCCTCTATTTTATTGAATGGCTATTTTTTCCCCTGAAGTGTTTACTATACTCCATTGTACTAGATAGGTGATTCTTGGTTTTAATCCTAGTTCTTTCGACTTCTGGAACATCATATTCCAAGCCCTTTGATCCCTTTATGTAAAAGATGCTAGATCTTGTGTTATCCTGATTATATTTCCACAATACTCAAATTGTTTCTTTCTGGCTGTTTACCTTATTTTCTCCTTGACCTGAGAATCCTGGAATTTGGCTACAATATTCCTAGGTGTTTTTCTTTTCAGATCTCTTTCAGAGGTGATCAGTGGATTCTCTCAATATTTATTTTACCCTCAGTTCTAGGATATCAGGGCAGTTTTCCTTGATAATTTCATGAAACATGATGTCTAGGGTCTGTTTTTGATCATGGCTTTCAGGTAGTCCCATAATTTTTAAATTGTCTCTCCTGGATCTATTTTCCAGGTCAGTTGTTTTTCCAATGAGATATTTCACATTACCTTCTATTTTTTCATTCTTTTGGCTTTGTTTGGTAATTTTTTTGTTTCTCATAAAGTCATTAGATTCCATCTGTTCCATTCTAATTTTTAAAGAACTATTTTCTTCAGTGAGCTTTTAAACCTCCTTTTCCATTTGCCTAGTTCTGCTTTTTAAAGCATTCTTCTCCTCATTGGCTTTTTGTACCTCTTTTGCCATTTGTGTTAGTCTATTTTTAAAGATATTATTTTTTTCAACATTTTTTGAGTCTCCTTTAATAAGCTGTTGACTTGCTTTTCATGATTTTCTTGAATCACTCTCATTTCTCTTCCCAATTTTTCCTGCATCTCTCTTACTTGATTTCCATAATCCTTTCTGAGCTCTTGCCATGGCCTAAGACTGTTTCATATTTTTTGGAGGTTTTGGATGCAGAAGTCTTGACTTTTCTGCTTTATTCTTCCTCACCCGAAATGATGGAGGAAAATACCTGTTTACCAAGAAAATAACCTTCTAGAGTCTGATTTATCCCATTTTTTTTGGATGTTTTCTCAGCCAGCTACTTTACTTTTGAGTCCTTTGTCAAGTGGAGGGTATGCTCTGGGGACCTGTAAGTTCTCAGTTCCTCCAAGGTGGTACAATCATGGGAGAGGAGTTTTCTCCTCTCCTGGCCTGTGCTCTGGTCTGGGAGCAACCACAAGTTTTCTGCCCAGGATCTGCAAGTAGAATTCCATCTCCAGGGCCTCGACCAGCTCCACCACACCAGGCAGTGCTCTTCCTCACCCCAGGGCTGCCACTCAGAACTGAGACCCAGATCAGCAGCTCGATTCCCCCAAGGTCTTTAGGTCAAGTGCTCTGCTGCTGCAGTGGCAGCTGGGGTCAGACCACATTCCCTTCTCACTCAGGTGAAAGAGCTTTCTCTCTGACTCCTGAAGCTGTCCTTGGTATCCATGGGCTGAGAAATCTGGGAACCACAGCCTCTGCCCGTGATACTGATGCCCATGAATCCCTACCCCAAGGCCTGTTCCGGTCCTGTCTGTGCTGTGCTCTGCTATGAGCGTAGTGTGATAGGCCTTTCCTGTTGGCCCTCCAGACCATTTTGGGTTGAAAAATCTCTTCTACTCTTTCATTTTGTGGCTTCTGCTGCTCTAGAATTTGTTTAGAGTTATCTTTTACAGGTATTTTATGGGCTATCAGGAGAGAGCTTCTACAGGTCCGTCCTTCTACTCCACCATCTTGACTCTGACCCCCACACCATTCCCTTCCATGGTGCTGAATTTCTGAGGTCTTTTCTGTCTAGTTTCTAAGAAGAACTCTCTGGGATACTAAAGGAATCTCATGAAGTCAAACTGATTATTTTAGGGTTCAGAATAGTTCTCATTCACCAGAGATCCTTTAATATCAATGACAGAATCCAGCACCTAGGACAGTGCCTGGCACTTATTAGATACTTTATTGAATGGGTCCTGCCTTCCTCACTGATCTGGAGCTTCCTAGTAAGCCAAGGCTTCTTGGTGAACACATTGATCTCTTCTTTAATAGAATTCTCATCCCCATGGACCTTGATATTTAATTCAGTTGAATAACCACTTATTAATTAGCCTTGATTCTCGAAGTCCAGGTCAGAGGGGCACAAACTTTGATAGGTCCTATCAGACTGAATAAGTTTTATGCGTGGACCTAGTGAAAAACTGTATTTCTGTCATTCAAGAAATAGATCAACTAAATTTGGAGAAACTCATTGGTAGACTGACCATAGAGGAATGATTTTCTTTTTTGTCATAGTAACCCTTGAAGATTCTTCAGTAAGATGAGTTATAACCTGATTTGATGGAGAAATTGTCCATACCCACAGAATCACAAGGTCCTGACACATTGAAGCAAGCATTCACTAAAAACTTAGGATGTGTAAGGTACTGTGCTAGGTTTTAGAGAGAAAAAGAAGGAAAATCATAGCTTCTCTGTCATCATTACAAATGAGGTAATACATATGAAATACTCCGTGAATTGCAAAGTCCTCTATTTCAGTTGTTATTGTTATTATCTCATTCTCACATTTTCATTGAGATTTAGGTAGAAATGATCATGGAACAAGCTACCATCCTGCTATTATTTTTCCATATTTAATGTTCTTTGGTCTATTGTATGGATGGATAAAATAAGTGCTTTTTGTAGTTGAATAAAAATTTTAAGATATGAGCTGAATTTATCTCCAGTAAGCTCACTGAAAGCTTTTTCAGCACGATTCCAGTGGCAGACAGGAAAATAGATGATATGTTCTGTCTCCATGTGATCTCTTGTCTCATCCTCCTGTCTCCACTTTTCTCTCTTTCCATTTTCTCTTCTACACACCTAACATCTAATGGACAGATGAAATAAATACACAAATCAGAGTATGAGCAAATTATAACGTGAATAGTGACATTTGAGATGTCAGAGAGGCATGAGAGTTTTGAGGAGGGAATGATTACTTCTATCAGGTTGTAAACAAGAAAAGCTTCATGGCAGAGGTGGCCTGTAAGCTGAGCCTTGGAGGAAGAGAAGGATTTTTTCATGTAGACATGTGAGGAGAATGTGTTTTAGGTATGGGAGAAAGAGCAGCAAACATACAGAGGTAGTAGAGGACAGGATAAGATCAATGGATAGTGAGTATCTAGATTTGTCTGGAATGTAGAGTACATGAAAAGCAATAATGTGAGCTAAAGCCAGATAAGCAGGTTGGAGTCATATTATGTGGGCCTTGAATGCTTGAATAAAGAGTTTATAATTTATTCATGCCAGGCAATAGGGAGCTATTGAAAGCTTCTAAGTAAAGTTATGATCAATTAGCAATCAATCAACAAACATTCAAGTGCCCACTACATGATGGCACTGCTAGATTCTAGGGATACAAATACATAAATTGAGATAATATCTGCCTTCAAGGAGCTTATATTTTACTATTTCTACAGAAAGATGTCATCAGATCTACATATAGTATGATTATTATAAGTGATTATTATAATTATTATAAGAAATCAAAAAACTTATGTGAACTAAAGCAGAGTGAAGTAAGCGGGTCCAGAACAATCTATACTACAGTATTAATATTATAAAAATGAACAGTTTTGAATACTTTTATAATTAATGAAGAATGAAACTCGTAGAGACAAGTGTAAAAGCAAAATATTTTGAAAGTTTTAAGAACCACAGTCAATAAATGATCATCCATAAACCCAGAGAACTAATGGTGAAACATATCATCCTTTGTGAAGTCATAGATTTAGGGAGCAAATGAGATATATATTATTATGCGTAACCATTAATGGAATTTATTTTGCTTGACTATGCATATTTGTTGTTTTTCTTTTTTTCCCCGATGCAATGGGGCTAAGAGAGAAAGAATGTGGATTTCTATTAATTAAAAAAGAGAGAGAAGAGAGATGGGGGATTCCTATAGCTGCATGTAATTTCAGATAAGGTCACTGTGCTATGAATTTTATATAACTGTGCTACTTTTAAAAAAATAGAACATCAATAAAACTTTTAAAAATAAGACAAAAAAGAAAGAAAAACAGTCTCTACACCCAGAAAAGCAAATGTTTGACATTTCACGCTTCTCTTCATAATGTTAGGCTAAGAATACAAAGTATCCTCTTGGGATATGAATGAAGTTCCACCTAGAGCTCCATGAATACTAAATGAAAAGGCAATATAAAAGAGGGAGAGTCTACCAAATTCTTTGTGAGGCTGGTTACCTGAATGAATGCCTCCCTGGGAGTTAGGAGCCCTGAGTACAAATGTCACATCTTTGAGTTATTAGCTTATGATACCAGACAAGCTATTTGCTATCTCAGAGCTTTGGTTTCCTTTTCTATAAAATGTAAGGGTTTCATTAGAAATTAAATCATCTGGGGTCCAGAAGCTCCCAAGAGGTCTATGGATAGATTTCTGGGAGGTCTGTGAACCTGAATGGGAAATTTATATCCTTATTTTCACTATCCTTTAGCTTCTTTTGAAATCCTACATGTTTTATGCTTTAAAAAACATTATTCTGAGAATGGGCCCTAGGTTTCACCAAACTGCCTAAGGGGTCTATGACATAAAAAAGATTAGGAACTCTTTGACCAGATGTTTTCCAGAGTCCCTTCCAGCTCTTACACGCTATGATTACATAATTCTACTATTTCTTTCAGTGCTATACACAGAAGGCCATACTTGTTTTCACAACCGTAATAAAGTCCCAAAGCTAGAAATTATTACCAAACCCCTGTGAAATCGGGCAGATGATGTTCCTGAAAGAACTTGGCAGTTTAGAGCCCTTTACTCTAATTACAAGAAAGAGCTCAAGCCCATATATCAATAATTAATGTCTGTTTCCTATAGTTGCCTTGGCTTAGGTTAATATTTTCTTTTTTTGCTGAAAGGAGTAAAAATCTAAGCTGTCCTTTTTTATGGAAATTTTCAAGATTTGGATCTGAGTTCTTATCTTGTAAAGGACAGTACATCTAGATATATTTTTTTCTGTCAAACATCTGCTTTGGTTTGTTGGCTAAGAGATAGCCGTCTTTCACACAGAGTCTCACATCCTAACAACTACTTTTGTATCCTGCCCAAATATCTGTGAACACAACTTTGAACATCTCTGTTGGCATAGCCATTATAGGGGAGAAATAATATATTTTGAACAAGAAGAAAAGGTTGCCAATTTCCTTCCTTCTGTCTTTTTAAATTGATAAAGAAAACTTATTAAGTGCTTACAATGTAATAGGCACTGTGGTAAAGCTGAGGATGTAAATATAAGAAAACAGGAACGTCTTTACTTACAAGGAGCTTATGTTCTAATGGGGAAGACAAAACATAAAGGGGAACTTGGAAGGAGAAGTGGTCATCCAGAGCTGAGCAAGACAGCTTGGGGAGGTAGAGGAGTTCAGAGATGGTGTTGATCTGGGAGTGAAGTGAGCAGCATGACTAGAAGTCCCACAAGAAATGGCAGTCTTGGGAGTGATTCACAAATCAGTGGAGCAAGCCTCAGGGCAGAGTCATCCTGAAATGGACAAGACAGCTGGTGAGGAGGTGGAACAGTCTGGAGTGAGTTGAGCTAAAAATGAAAAAATAATGTTCTAAAGTTAAACACCCGAACAAACAAACAACATTTCTACCTGTACAGCAGAGCATAAAAAGAGGTTTTTATATGAAACAATTAATCTCCATTTCATATTACTTACTTTAAAAAAAGTCTATAATGAATCCTACATGTTACTTTAAAAACTAACCTCTTTGTGCTTCCTTTCTGAATTCCCTTCTGCTCTCTTTTGTAGGTTTCAAAAAATGTTTCAATGGTCATCTTTTTTCTGATATTATTATTATAACATTATGATATATATTATAATATATTAGATTAAATTTTATATAATATATTATATATGAATCACCTTCTCCTTTCAATATTCTCCTCAATTAAAAACAGATAAAAATAGTCTTGTAACAAATAAACATAATTAAGCAAAAAAAAAAATACATACAAAGTAGTCATGTCCAAATATGTAAACTTCTGTACCTTGAGTCCATTACCTCTCTGTCAGGAAACGAATGACATATTTCATTACAAATCCTCTGAAGACATGGTTGGTCATGATTTGGTTAAAACCCTTAAGTCTTTCAAAGTTATTTTTTAAAATAATGTTATTGTTTTCACATAAATTGGTCTCATTCCTTTCACCTTATTCTGCTTCAGTTCATACTGTACAGGATTCTCTGAAATCAGCTTCTTTGTTATTTTCCAAGAAGCAATAATATTGCATTAAATTAATAAACCACAGATTTGTTCAGTCATTCCCCAATTGATGGGTATCTCAAGTTTTAGTAATTTACATTTCTTTTGCTTTCTCCCTTTTAAATATCTCCTCCTTCAGGATTAGGAGGTTTGTTTTGCTTATGACTTTGCATTTTTCGGTATTATTCTATATCTTAACTTCCCTTCCCACCTTATTTTCCTGTCTATTTTAATATATTTCTATACCAAATACTGTGTGTATGTGTTTTCAACTATCCTTTGTCCAGTTTATATGAGTGAAGTTTCTTTGATGGCTGCTTCCCCTCTTACTTTCTCCGTGTTTGAATACTTTTTTCTCAAATACCCCGATTATGAGAATTAAAATTTACTGCCTTCTTCCTTCCTTGTATACTAGAATATTCTTTTTTTTTTTTACTTTCCCTTCTTTTTGTTTTCTTATTTAACTCCCACAATAACGTTTGAAGACATTAAGATTTAGAAAGGACAAGTTTCTTCACATATTATAATGTTAATAATACATCACCATTTATCTTTTTCTAATAGCTTATATAAATTAACCTTTCCAGTCTTTACTTGATTCCTGTTTCCATTTTAAAGTTTCAACTTATCTTTGGTCTTTTCATTAGAAATACTTGAAATTTTCTGTTCCATTAAAGGTTCATTTCCTTCTTCCTCTTCTCACTTTGTAAGATGATACCAATTTAACAGGGTAAGTTTGCATTTGTTGTAAGCATATTTCTTTTGGAATATTGTACTCCATCATCTACTCTTACATAAAATAAAAGCTTCAAAGTTTTGTATGATCCTGATTATGATTCTTTGATACTTCAATGTTTTCTTTTTCTATGCTTGCACATGTATTTTTCTTTGATATAAGACTTTTGAATTTGGGCTATAGCAATTCTTGGACTTTTTTTTTCCAGAAAGTGATTGGTAGATTTTTTTAATCTTCACCTTGCCCAGGATAATTTTTATTTATGATTTCTTGAAATATAGTGTACAGACTTTTTAAAAAATCATGGCTTTCAGGGAGTTCAATTACTATTAAATTATTTCTCTTTAACCTGTTTTCCAGGTTATTTCTTTTTTTTATATCAGATACCTTACATTTTCTTCTATTTTTTAATCTTTTGAATGTAGTCTAATATTTCTTGCCATCTCATCAAGTCAAGATCTGTTTGATTTATTATATCTTTCAGGGAATCTGTTACATGGGTAAGATATCACTTTTTGTTCTAAACTGTTTGCTGTCCTTCCAATTCCTTCTTCCTGAGCTTTAAATCATCTAAAATATCTTTATTAATATCTTCTAATAGTTGTTATAGTTCTTGTGGAGAGTTCATTTTTTTCTTTGAGTTTATGTTTGTGGGTTTCATGGTTATTTCCTAATTCTTAGTTAGATTTCTGGGCATATATGTATTTGCAACTATTACTTATAGTGCCTTCTTTTATATATGCATGTCTCTAGCTTTAATTCCTGAGCTGGAACTCATTGTCAGCCTTAGACTCTGCCCCCTTGCAGCACCAATGCGATATTTACAGCACCAATGGCACACATGAATATCCTGGTGTATTTCTGAATTGTGAAATACAGCAGACTCTTCACATGGAAGACAGAACTAGAACATTTATTCAGATACCAGAAAGCAAAATCCCAACACCAGAAAGCCAGATCCATCATAGTAACACAATAACAATGTAGAGGACAACACTATCCCCAAGCCTTCTCTCTGCTAGGCTCCCCACAAACCAGATCCATTAAATAAACCATAAGCAGGCTCCCTTAAACAAAATAACAAACAAGCTCTTTCACTCATGCTAGTCAGCTGCCTGCTTGTCTGTATCCTTCCTAGCTCTGACTGCTCTCATGACTAATTTCCTTTCAGCTTTGTTTCACCCTCCCTGTTCCACCCATTCAGCATGCTGCTCCTACCACATGTGACTTAGGCTTCCATGTGATTTAAGCAGGTCACATGGGCCTCTTAATGAATAGGAAAGCTCTTCCCATTTAAATTACCATTACATCCCAGCTATGCTTTTTTTTGGGAGGGGAGAGGGAGTTATTGGCTCTACTTGGAACTCCAGTTCTTGTGATGATTTCTGTCTCCAAGTGCTACATCCATCTGAAATCTTGCTATTTAGAACGCTGTATCTTCATAGACCTCTATGGAATTTCAGATACAAGTGCTAGGGATGTTGGAGCCTCAGGGTATTCTGACCTGAGTACTATAGTGCCTGCATTGATATCTATGGCTTCTTCTGGCTTCCAACATTTTCTATGTGAGTTCTTAACCCCTATGGGATTTTCTATTTGGGATTCTCCAGTCTTGTTGCTTCCTGACATGTAGCCCAGCGGTCTAAACGTTTTTATGGCTTCTCTCTGATTCAGATGTGGTCTTTCTGTGAAGCAGTGACTGTTAATCTGTGTTGACACTGGCTTTGCTGGTTTCCCCCTCTCCGGTGGGCTTCTTGGTGACTTTTTATGTAGTTCTTGTATAGAAGTCACTTATTATAGTATATTTGATTTCTTGATTGTGTTAATTTTCAGATTTTTATTGGAGTATGTAAGTGGGAGTTGAGCTGTGTGCCTTTGTTTAAGCAGTAATCTTGAGCAGAAGTCTAGGTTTCTTACTTTCTCCTATCTCACTTCTAGGAAGGAAATTAGGTTAGTATAAGTTATCCATATGCCTATAAACTTTTAGCATTCATTTACAAGAAAACTGACCTCTTAATAATAACAATTTCTATAGAGGTTCCATTTTTGAAATATATTTTTAAAATTAGACCTACAATTTCATTTATATAAAGGATATTTGATGAAGAAACTCTATCCACCTATGCAAATTCCCATAAGATTCCAAAAAATAAGGAAAGAAAACTAAGAGTCTTAGAGAGTCATCAAGGAAACTGACAAGTTGTGATTTGCCTCTGATGATATTACCAGTATATGTCAGAGAGAATACTTGAATTCTGGCCTTTCTGACTCCAAGGACAATTCTTCTCCTTCTCTTTCTCCTGCTCCTCTTCTTCTTTCTTCTCCTCCTCCTCCTTCTTCCATTATCAACTCACTATTCTATAGGACTTGAAGGTTTACAAAGTTCTTTTTCTCACAATAAATAATCCAGTGAAGAAAATATTTTAAGTATTATATAGTTCAACAAACTCAGCATTTACTTAAGTTCAGGGAACAGTAAGTAATCCAGTTTGCCTCAAACATAAAGTGAGTGAAGTAGTGTAAAATAAATCTAGAAGGGTAAGTTGGAGTCAAGCTGTGTGAGTAATTAAGTGCCAGACAGAGCTGTCTTTATTTTATTCTAGATTCAGTAGGGAGACACTAAAGGTTTAAGGGGAATGATATGACCAGATTTTTGCCTTTAGAAGATTATTTTGACAGCTATGTGAAGGACAGATAAGGGACTCAGGGAAACCAATTAGGAAGCTATTACAAGTCAAGAGATGATGTAATTAGGGTGGTAAGTTGATAGAAGAGGGCAGATTAAAGAGATATTGAGGTGGTAGAATTGACAAGACAGTAGCTGATTAGATATAATGATGAGGGAGAAAGAAGAGTCAGATATAGCTCTAAGGCTCTAAGCCTAGGTGAATGAGAAGATGATGAAAAAAACAAGGGTCTCTTTTGAACCTTAATGTCTTCTAGTGGTTTTGAGGGAGTTACACAAGAAAAATAGAGTATGGGCTATGTTGGATAGGTTGTGTTTTGAGGATTTGAAGAGAGGAAAGAAAAGGAATAGTAAAAGAATATCCTAGTATAAAAAGAAGGAAGGAGGTGGATTTTTTATTTCTAATAAATGGGTGGTGAGAAAAAGAAGGTTACATATGAAACCATAAATCTGACATACTCAGAATTTTTAGGTATACATGGTGATGAATTCAAAGGAACTTGATATGAATTTTATGAACTGATACAGAGGAAGTGAGCAGAATGCAGACAACTTATACATGAATTACAATGTTCTTAAATACAACAACTTTGAAAGACTTAAAACTGCTTGATGCAATGCTCAATCCCAACTCCGGAAGACTGATAATGATCTTCAGTTCCCACCTCTGGATGGGGAGGTAATGGACTCTAGGTACAGAATGATCCATACGTTTTTAATGCAGTCTGAACTTGTTTTGTTTGACAACATTTGTTATAAGGGAATACTTTTATTTTGGGAGGGGGTCATGTGGAGGGGAATGTTAAAGTAGTGATAGTGATACAAGTCAATGAAATATTTAAAATACACTTAAGAGAGCAGAACAAAGTACAGAAGGAGACACAGACAAATACAGTGTTGTTACCACCATGTACACTTTAAAAAAATATGAAAGTGGTAATTTCTTGTTTCATATGTAATTCTCTTTTTTCTATCATTTATATATGGAGTGTTCTTATTTGTTGATGACTACAAAGTTCATGATGAAAATATTTATTTTTGAAAAGGATACCCCTGTTAGTCTTTGAAGGAAATTTTAATAGAGTAGTGTTATATGCAGGTAGTTGAATAAGTTTATAATGAAAAATAGATGCCTTAAGAAAAATTCTTTTTTGGAGTTAAGCAGTAAAAGGGAGAAGAAATATATGGTTGATTGAGGAATCAAGGAGTATTTCTTATGATAATGGAAATCTGAGTTTGAGATAGTGGGCAAAAAGGAAATAGGTAGAAAGAGTAAAGATGAGAGAGAGAAGAAGAGGAGGAGGAATGGCATAAGTTCTCAGAAGAGATCGAAAACCAGGTCAATGTCAGTAGAAAGGTTATTTTTCACAAGGAGGAGATTACCTTCTCCTCTGAAGTGGGACTAAACAAGGTGATAATGAGTGAAGATACAGAGGGATTTTGAGGTAACCATGTATTCTTCAGTCTTTCTGATTTCCCATGATTTCCCATCCTATACAGGAAGTTTCCCAGTTCCCTCAATGAAAGTGCCTTTCCTCTGTTGATTGCCTCCAATTTATCTTGTTCACAGTTTGCACAGTTATTTGCATTTGTCTCCATCATTAGACTGGAAGCTCTTTGAGGGCAGGGGTTACATTTTGCCTTTCTTTGTATTTCCAGCTCTTAGTATAGCGCCTGACAAACAATAGAAGCTTAATGAATTCTTATTGACTGACTGACTCTTTCTCCTATATCATATTGCCTCCTAATTTGATGTCAAAGGGTGAGGGGCAATTACATTGGAATGAGAATTATTTACTTTAGCTGTTGACATAATCCACTGGCCTGGATGATCTCCATTTCTGGAATTACATAGATATATCCATATTATGATCCTCTCAAATACAGTCAGATTGATCTGGTAATATCTTTGGGCCAATGGTACCATGATTCCTTGACTCAACCATGCACTGATCTGATTAAGATTTTGTCTTATTTAAACATGTGTTTCCCCTGTAAACTCACAGAGCCTTCCACTACTGCTAGGTCTAGATGTATTTCCAAAGATGATTAGGAAAAAAAGGAAAAGAACCTATAGGTTTTAAATGCATGTAGCAGCTCTCTTTGTGGTGGCAAAGAACTGGTAGCAAAGACATTTTAGGGATGCTCATAAATTGAGGAATGGCTAAATAAGTTGTGGTATATGATCATGATGTAATTCTGCTGTGCTATGCAGAAATGATGAGCTCATTGATCTTAGAAGAACATAGAAAAATGTGAATGAAATAATAAATAGTGAAGTGAGCAGAACCAAGAGAACATTGTTCATAGTAACAGTGACACTGTTTTTCTAATTTTTAAAATTAATTAATTAATTTCCAGTTTTCAGCATTCACTTTTACAAGATTTTGAGTTACAATTTTTTTCTCCATCTCTCCCCTCTGCCCACTCCAAGACAGCTCGCATTCTGATTACCACTTCCCCCAATCTACCCTCACTTCTATCCCAGCCCTACCTTCTCATTCTCTTCCCTTCTATTTTCTTGTACGGCAAGACAGATTTCTACGCCTCATTGCCTGTGTCTTATTTTCTAGTTACATGTAAAAGCAATTTTTCACATTCAGTTTTAAAACTTTGAATCCCAACTTCTCTCCCTTCCTCCCTCTCCACCAACCCCATGGAGAAGGCAAGCAATTCGACATAGGTTCTACATGTGTAGTCATACAAAACACTTCCATAACAGTCATGCCGTGAAAGACTAACTGTATTTTTCTCTATCCTATACTACCCCCATTTCTTCTTCTTTTTTTTTTTAAACATCAAGAGTAGAATTTATTATGTAAAACAGCAAGCATAGTAATCATGATCACAGATAAAGTTAAAGCTAAAATAAGATTTTTTCCAATGATTTATTTCTTTTCAGTTTTCAACAATCACCTCCATAAGTTCCAAATTTTCTCCCCTTCCCTTCCCAAGACAGCATGCAATCTTATATGGGTTCTATAATACATTCCTATTAAACATATTTTCACGTTAATCATGTTGCATAGAGAATTAAAGTGAATGGGAGAAACCATGAGAAAAACAAAACATGACAAAGGAGAAAATAGTCTGCTTTATTCTGTGTTCCAACTCCATAGTTTTTTCTTTGGAAGTGGATGGCATTTTGCATCAAAAGTCCTTTGGAAACGTTTGAGGTCCTTGCATTGCTGTGAAGGGCTAAGACCATCAGAAACAGTCCTTCCACACTGTTACTGTGTACAATGTACACATTGTACTGTGTACAATGCTCTCCTGACTCTGCTCACTTCACTCAGCATCAGTTCTTTTAAGTCCGGGTTTTTCTGAAGTCCACCTGCTCTTTTCATGCTTCTTTTCATTCTTGTGTTTGAAGGTCAAATTTTCTCTTCATCTCTGGTCTTTTCATCAAGAATGCTTGAAAATCCTCAATTTCATTGAAAGACCATTTTTTCCCCTGAAGTCTTATACTTAGTTTTGCTGGGTAGGTGATTCTTGGTTTTAGTCCTAGTTCCTTTGACTTCTGGAATATTATATTCCACGCCCTTCGATCCCTTAATGTAGAAGCTGCTAGATCTTGTGTTATTCTGATGTATTTCCACAGTACTTGAATTGTTTCTTTCTAGCTGCTTACAATATTTTCTCCTTGACCAGGGAACTCTGGAATTTAGCCACAATGTTCCTAGGAGTTTCTCTTTTTGGATCTCTTTCAGGTGGTGATCATTGGATTCTTTCAATATTTATTTTGCCCTCTGGTTCTAGAATATCAGGGCAGTTTTCCTTGATAATTTCATGAGAGATGATGTCTAGGCTCTTTTTTTGATCATGGCTTTCAGGTAGTCCCATAATTTTTAAATAGTCTCTCCTGGATCTGTTTTCCAGGTCAGTTGTTTTTCCAATAAGATATTTCATATTTTCTGCCATTTTGTCCTTCTTTCGGTTTTGTTTTATAATTTCTTGATTTTTCATAAAGTCATTAGCTTCCATCTGTTCCATTCTAATCTTTAAGAAATTATTTTCTTCAGTGAGCTTTTGGACATCATTTTCCATCTGGCCACTTCTGCTTCTTAAGACATTCTTCTCTGTGATAAAGGTCTCATTTCTAAAATATATGGGGAACTGAGTCAAATGTATAAGAATGCAAGTCATTCCCCAATTGATAAATCATCAAAGGATATGAACAGGCAGTTTTCAGAGGAAGAAATCAAAGCTGTAGATAGTCATATTAAAAAATTCTCTAAATCACTATTGATTAGAGAGATGCAAATTATAACAACTCACAGATACCACATCACACCTATCAGATTGACTAACATGACAGAACAGGAAGATGATAAATGTTAGAGAAGATATGGGAGAGTTGGAACACTAATTCATTGTTGGTGGAGCTGTGAGCTGATCCAGCCATTCTGGAGAACAATTTGGAACTATGCCCAAAGGGCTACAAAAATGTGCATACCTATTCACCCAGCAATACCGCTTCTAGAACTGTATCCCTATGACATCATAAAAATGGGAAAGAGTTGTATGTACAAATATGTACAAAATAAGTACAAAAATATTTAAAGCAGCACTCTTTGTGGTGGCCCAAAACTGGAAATCAAGGGGATGCCCATCAGTTGGTGAATGGCTGAATAAATTGTGGTATATGAATGTAATGGAATACTATTGTGCAGTAAGAAGTGATGAACAGGAAGACTTCAGAGAGGCCTGGGAAGACTTATTTGAACTGATGATGAGTGAACCAGGCAAACTTTGTACATAGCAACAGAGTGTGCAAAGAATTTTTCTGGTAGACTTCGAACTTCATTGCAATGCAAGGACTGAAAAAATTCCCAGTGATCTCTTAAGGCAAAATGCCTTCCACATCCAGAAAAAGAACTATTGAATTCAATTGTAGATTGTAGCAGATCATTTTCTTTTGTATTATGTTTTGGTTTGTTTTATGATTTCTCCCATTCATTTTAATTTTTCTATGCAACATGACTAAGATGAAAATGTGTTCAGTAGGAATGCATGTGTAGAACCTATATAAAATTGTATGCTGTCTCAGGGAGGGAGGGGTAGGGGACAGGGAAGGAGGAGAAGGGAGGGCACAAAATCTAAGTTATATGGAAGTGATTGTAGAACACTGAAAACAAACAAAATAATTAAAAAAAAAGAAAATAGGATTAAAAGAAGCTTAAAAAAAGACATTTTCCTCCTCATTGGCTTTTTGAATTTCTTTTGCCATTTGGTTTAGCCTAGTTTTTTTTAAAATAATTTATTTATTTTGACGTTCTACAATCACTACCAAAAAACTTAGATTTTTATCCCCCCACCTACCCCGCATCACCCTCCTCCCCCACAAGATGCCATACAATTCTATATAGGATCTACATGTACTTTTCTATTGAATACGTTTTCACTATAGTCATACTGCGTAGACCAACTAAAATAAATGGAAGAAATCATATAACAAATCAAAACATAATACACACACACACATATACAAACATGATCTGCTACGTTCTGCAAATGAATTCCATAGTTCTTTCTCTGAGTGTGGAAGGCATTTTACCTTAGAAAACCATTGGGAATTATTATTATTATTTTTTTAAATTCTTGCGTTATTAGGAAGTTCCAAGTCTACCAGAAAAAACTGTTGCACACTGTGGTCATTGCTGTGCACAGAGTTCTCCTGGTTCTGCTCCTTTCACTCAGCATCAGATCATATAAGCCCTTCCAGGCCTCTCTGAAGTCTTCTTGTTCATCATTTCTTATGGCACAATAGTACTCCATTACATTCATATACCACAACTTATTCAGCCATTCCCCAGTTGATGGGCATCCCCTTGATTTCCAGTTTTGGGCAACTACAAAGACTGCTGCTATAAATATTTTTGTACATGAGGGGCCCTTTCCCATTTTTATGATCTCATGGGAATACAGTCCTAGTAACTATATTGCTGGATCAAAGGGTATGTACATTTTTGTAGCCCTTTGGGCATAGTTCCAAACCACTCTCCAGAATGGTTGGATGAGCTCACAGCTCCACCAACAATCAATTAGTGTTCCAACTCTCCCACATCCTCTCCAACATTTATCATTTTCCTGTTCTGTCATGTTTGCCAATCTTATAGGTGTGGTGTGGTACCTCAGAGTTGTTTTGATTTGAGTCTCTCTAATCAAAAGTGATTTAGGGCATTTTTTCATATGATTATAGATATCTTTTATTTCTTCCTCTGAAAACTGCCTATTCATATCCTTTGACCATTTATCAATTGGGGAATGACTTGTATTGTTGTACATTTGACTGAGTTCTCTATGTATTCCAGAAATGAGGTCTTTATCCCCGAGATTTGCTGTAAAAATTCTTTCCCCATTCACTACATCCCTCCGAATTTTGGTTGCATTGGGTTTGGTTGTGCAAAACTTTTCAGTTTAATGTAATCAAAGTCATCCATCTGGCATTTCATAATGCTTTCTATCTCTTCTTTATTAAAAAATTCTTCCCTTCTTCATAAATCTAATAAATACACTATTCCTTGCTCCTCCAGTTTGTCCATTGTATCAATCTTTATACCTAGATCATGTACCCATTTGGACTTTATTCTTGTGTATGGTGTCAGGCATGGGTCTATGCCTAGTTTCCACCACACTGTTATCTAGTTTTCCCAGCAATTTTTGTCAGACAGAGAGTTCTTATCCCAGAAGCTGGGGTCCTTGGGTTTATCAAACAGGAGGTTGCTATATTCCTTGCCTACTGTGTCTTGAGTGTCAAGTATATTCCACTTGTCTACCCTTCTGTTTCTTAGCCAGTACCAAGTGGTTTTGATAATTGCTGCTTTATAGTACAATTTGAGATCTAGTAGCACCGGGCCACCTTCCCGAGCATTTCTTTTCATTAGTTCCTTTGATATTCTGGACCTTTTGTTCTTCCAGATGAATTTTGATATTATTTTATCCATCTCTAGAAAATAATTATCTGATAGTTTAATTGGTATGGTACTAAATAAGTAAATTAGTTTAGGTAGAATTGTCATTTATATTATATTAGCTCGGCCTACCCCCGAGCAACTGATATTTTTCCGCTTACTTAAATCTGACTTTATTTGTGCAAAAAGTATCTTGTAATTGTGTTCATATAGTCCCTGGGTTTGTTTTGGCAGGTAAACTCCCAAGTATTTTATAGTGTCTACCCTAGCTTTAAATGGGATTTCTCTTTCTATCTCTTGCTGTCGGACTTTGTTGCTAATATATAGGAATGCAGAAGATTTGTGTGGGTTTATTTTGTAACCTGCAACCTTGTGAAAGTTGTTTATTATTTCAAGTAGTTTTTTTACTTGAATCTCTGGGATTATCTAAGTATATCATCATATCATCTGCAAAGAGTGATAACTTAGTTTCTTCTTTGCCTATTCTTATTCCTTCAATTTCTTTATCTTGTCTAATTGATACAGCTAATATTTCTAGTACCATATTGAATAATAGTGGTGATAATGGACACCCTTGTTTCACCCCTGATCTTATTGGAAATGCATCTAGCTTATCCCCATTGCATATAATGCTTGCTGAGGGTTTTAAGTAGATACCGCTTATTATTTTATGGAAAGTTCCCTTTATTCCTCTGTTCTCCAGTGTTTTTAATAGGAATGGGTGTTGTATTTTGAAGAAAGCTTTTTCTGTATCTATTGAAATAATCATGTGGTTTTTGTTAGTTTTGTTATTGATATGATCAATAATGCTAATAGTTTTCCTAACATTGAACCAGCCCTGCTTTCTTGGTATGAATTCTACCTGATAATAATGTATTATTCTCATGATAAGATGCTGTATTCTTTTTGCTAGAATCTTATTTAAAATTTTTGCATCTATATTCATTAGAGAAATTGGTCTATAATTTTCTTTTTCTGTTTTGTCTCTTCCTGGTTTAGGTATCAAAACCATATTTGTATCATAGAAAGAATTTGGGAGCCCTCCTTCTTCCCCAATTTTCAAAAATAATCTATATAGTATTGGAATTAACTGTCCTTTAAATGTTTGATAGAATTCACTTGTAAATCCATCTGGCCCTGGAGAGTTTTTCCTAGGGAGTTCATTAATGGCTTGTTCAATTTCTTTTTCTGAGTTGTAGTTGTTTAAGTATTTAACTTCCTCTTCTGTTAATCTGGGCAATTTGTATTTTTTAAAATACTCATCCATCTCATTTAGATTATCAAATTTTTGGGCATAAAGTTGGGCAAAGTAATTTCTAATTATTATTTTAATTTCCTCCTCATTGCAGGTGAGTTCATCCCTTTCATTTTTAATATTAGTAATTAGATTTTCTTCTTTCTTTTCTTTAATCAAATTGACCAAAGTTTTATCAATTTTATTAGTTTTTTCATAAAACCAACTATTGGTTTTATTTATTAATTCAATAGTTTTCTTAATTTCAATCTTATTAATCTCTCCTTAGGTTTTCAGTATTTCTAATTTGGTATTTACTTGGGGATTTTCAGTTTGTTCTTTTTCTAGCTTTTTCAGCTGCATGCCCAAATCATTGATCTCCTCTTTTTTAAATTTTTTTTATGTAGGCATTCAAAGATGTAAAACTTCCCCTAAGAACTGCTTTTGCAGTATCCCATAAGATTTGATAGGTTATCTCATTATTGTCATTCTCTTGAATGAAGATGTTGATGGTTTCTATGATTTCTTCTTTAATCCACTCCTTCTTTAGGATTAGATTATTTAGTTTTCAATTGATTTTTGGTTTATCTCTCCATGGCCTTTTACTACATAAAATTTTTGTTGTGTTATAATCTGAGAAGGATGCATTGATTATCTCTGCCTTTCTGGACTGGATTGTGAGGTTTTTATGTCCTAGTACATGGTCTATTTTTGTAAATGTGACATGTATCACTGAGAAAAAGGTATATTCCTTTCTATTCCCATTCAGTTTTCTCCAGAGATCTATCATATCTACCTTATCCAGATTTTTATTTACCTCTTTAACCTCTTTTTTATTCATTTTGAGGTTATATTTATGAAGTTAAGAGAGGGGGAAGTTGAGGTCCCCCGCTACTATAGATTTGCTGTCAATTTCTTCCTTCAACTCCCCCAACCTCTCCTCTAAGAATTTTGATGCTATACCACTTGGAGCATACATGTTTAGTAATGATATTGCTTCATTGTCTATGGTGCCTTTTAGCAGGATATAGTCTCCATCCTTATCTCTTTTGATTAGATCTATTTCTGCTTTTGCTTTGTTTGAGATTAGGATTGCTACTCCTGCTTTTCTTACATCAGCTGAAGCACAATATATTCTGCTCCAACCTTTAATCTTTATCCTGTGTATATCCCCCCATTTCAAATGTGTTTCTTATAAGCAACATATTGTTGGATTATGGCTTTTAATCCATTCTGGTATCCGTCTCCATTTTATGGAAGAGTTCATTCCATTCACATTTCACAGTTATGATTACAATCTGTGTATTTCCCTCCAACCTCTTTCCCACCGTTTGTGTTTTTAGCTCTCCCGTCTCCCTTCCCCTCTTCAATAGTTTTCACTTTTCACCACCTCCTCCTGCAGCCCTCCCTTCCTTCTTTTACCCCCCTTCCCTTTTACTCCCCTTTACCCTTACTGCTTCTTTCCTCCCTTTTAGCTTCCCTCCCCTTTCTTCCCCCTTCCCCTCCTACTGCCTATAGAGCTAGTTAGGATTATCTACCTAAGTTTATTGTTCCCTCCTTGAAACAAATGAGATGAGAGTGCCTCTCAAACAATGCTCATCATCCTCCCCTCTTTCCCTCTACTATAATTTTGTACTTCTTCCTGTGATGTAATTTACCATTTTCTGCTTCCTCCTTTTCACACCTCCTGTTACAATCCCTTCTCATACTTAAATCATATTTTTAACCTGACTTCATTTACTTTATACCTGTTCCCTCTATGTATATCTCTTTTATATTTTGTAATAGATGAACAATTCTCAAGATTAACAGGTATCATCTTCCCTTATAGGGAGGTAAACAGTTTGCCCAAATTGAGTAACAAGTTTTTTTCCCCCCTGTTTACCTTTTTATGCTTCTCTTGAGACCTGCATTTGAAGATCGAATTGTCTATTAAGTACTGGCAGAGAAGTTCCTTGATGGAGGGGTCCTGCTAGATTCATTCATCATGAATATCAAAATGAATGGAAACTAGCTCATTTATGTTGAGTAAAAATTGAGAAACTTCAGGAAAAGGTGCTTAAAGGCCAGAGACTTCCAAAGGCCCAAGTTCAGTTGCAGCCCAGGGTGCTAGATCCAACACCAGCTCCCATGGTGTCCTACCCATCTTCAGATGCCAGTGTGCCTCCTGTTAGGCCCTGGTGTGTCCTTCCATCACTACCCCTAGTCCCTGCTAGATCACAACTCCATTTATGGTGGTAACGGGATCAGGACAGGCTCTTCCTTACCCAGGATTGCAGTGGTCTTCTATTCCCCCCAGGGTGATCCTTCTGTCTCTTAGTTACAACCCTCAGCCAGGATACCCTCTGACCCTCCCTCAGAGACCTCCTCTGAGGCTTCCTCCACATCCTGGCTTCATCCATCAGTGAGTCTGCAGCTGCACCTCCATCCCTAGGTCAGTGCTAGGAGTTTGTATTACTCCTCATGAAACTCTTCCCTGATCCATGGGAAACCTTCTGAGATCTGCTCACCTGGGAGGAAAAAAAGATCAGACCGTCTTGTCTGGGGACTCCATTTCTTGTGCATCAACATGTTGTATTTTTAGAATCCTAGATTTTTTGGTAGGTAGTGTGATGCTACTTGATTTGTATAAATCCAGCAGGTTTTTATAAGCTGGGCTGGAGAAAGAAGCTGACCTACTCTAGGTTTGTTTGCAACTCTCAGTGAGATCTCTCAATATTCTAGTCCCACCAGCTGAAAAATTTGGTTAGAAGAAAAACTTAGCTATTATTTCAACCACATCTAGAGTTATGTTCCCATTACTGTTCATTTCAGCATGTTTGATTCTAGTTTGGTTTTCAAAAGCCAACTCCACATTGATCAGGCCAGAACTAGACAGTAACTGTCTTTGCTTGGGAACAAAGCAGCATTGGGATTCTCTACTGCTTTTAAAATCCCAGATGGACACACAGATATTAAATTTGATGTATTTGCTTTCTACATGGAACCTGATTTGGGAGAGAAATCATTACTAGCACCCTCCACCTTCCCCCCACCCCCCAAACCTTGCTGCTTTGAAGATGTGTAGAAGCTGCAATGCAAAGTTTGTACTTGCCTAAATGCTGTCTACACCTGCAGAGCCTCCAAAATCCAGGCCCTATGGAGAGGACTGGAGAAAGAAGAAGGACCTGGGTTTTTTTTTTATTAAGGATTCTATATCTGATATTTCCTCTTCATCCCTGTCCTTCCCATACCCAACCCTAAAGTGCTCACCTCCAATGATTTCCACTAAGAAATATTCCAAAAATATTTTTGCAATTTGTGAAACTTTCCTGTTTTCTACAAAAAAAAGTTTGATGCTCACAGCACCATTCAGGGAAACTATAAAAAAAATAGAATACTCATCATGCTGATAAAATGCAAATTCCTCTCTTGCAAGCAACGCATTGTTGCATGTGTGTGCTGTGTCTTAGGATCACTGTTGGTGATTGGACTTGTGACTCGTGCTAACCTTTCCAATGACCTGATGGCCATAGCTTCCTTTATGACCCAAAGGGCTTGGGAACAGGCTTGCCCTAGTCTGACTTGGGAACATCCTCTGGAGGCAGTGGCTCTCCTTTCAAGGAAAGGCTTTTTCTTATGATGACACTGATATCCATCCATCTGCAAAAACAGAAGAAAACCTTGTCCCATGGAGCCTGAAATGTCTTGAGCATTATTCTCTGCACTCTAAATGATGTGCAGATGGGGATAGGGTCTGAATATGGTGCTGCAAGGAATGTGGTGTTTGGGGGGGAGGAGAGAGGGACTGTGGAAAACATTTCAAATTGGTTTGCAGGAAGGACCACAGACGATGCGGATGGATAGTGGAGGCCAAGATTCTTAGTAGCCACCTTCCCCTCTGATAGTGAACTCTGTATCGTACCATCATACTCAGTCTCAGCATTGTGGCTGTGCCCAGGGACACTGCCCAGCTGTTCCAAAAGGGCCTCCAAGCATCCCCAACCTGAAACAATAGGCAGGGCCCCTGAGCAACATGTGTCAGAAACAGCTTCTAGGGTGTTGGTGTTCACCTTCAAAGAAGGCTCAAAAGATGCTTGGAGAAAGATACAGCTGCAATGGGCATCCTCTGTGTGTGACTACTGGTAGCTCATGCCAACCTTTGTATCCATTCCTGTAAACAGTTATAATTCTGTCTTGAAAATTCTGATAGGATACTCAGTGTCACATTGATCAAGTGGACTTGCCAGTTATTATCTGTGACTTGAAATGCCATTGTTATAACTCCTTAGCTGTGCTCCACTCTTCAAGGAAATCTGGCTCCCACAGCCATTGAGTCAGCAACCAACAACATTTACCTTTGTGCTTTGCTTATGAGATTGTGAAAATGCACAAAGAGACTGGCTTTGTCTCCTCCTTCCAGGGGCCATGTTTGGAACTGTGAGTGTAGGAAACTTTAATAAAAGAAGTGATTATTTTAAAAAATGTATGGCAAGTTGTACATAATAGATTTTCAGTTTCATGTATGATCTTTTTAAGTATACTATGTTATGCTAATGTTTTATTCCATAAATTAAAAATAAATAAATAAAAATAAGTAGGTGCTTAATAAGTATTTATTGAATAAATATTGAATTTTGTTGATAAGATGGGTAGAATAATTGGAATGAGCTTTATATAGTCAGTGTGGTTATTTTGGTAGTGAAATCATGCCTAAAATATTTCTTGTTTTCCTAAGTAGTTGCTGACTTTTTTATGGTATATAGATATCTTTATTTTAGCAATAATTCATTGATCATAATGGCTTCAGCCCTGTTATGTAGTTTAAGGAATACTCATAGAGGACATATGGAGGTGAAAAGTACTAAGAGGAGGTCAAATTCCTCTTGCTAAGTGCTGCTGGCATCTACCTCTTTTCCGATTTTATTATAGGAGAAAAATAAGTAATATGTAGCCTTTAAGTAAATGGAGAAATTTTGGTAACAAACAAAGAACAATAATGGTAACAATGAATAAAGGAATACTTTTTACCTTCTGCAGCTCTTTCCAACTGAGATCATATTTTTATCTCTCAGCTGGGGGAAATATTGTATCTGTGCAATGACAAATATCTAGATATTTTAATAAATTTTTTCTTTTTTCATCCTGGTATTTTTGATGTTGGGTAGACACAGTTCAAAATAATAAAGAAAACTGACAAAATTCAGCTTGTCTCTTTTCACTTATGTCCCTTTATATTGAAATAGTTCTTCCAATAGCATCATACACTCTTTAAAGTGAATATATCATCTCTTGTGTCATATATGTATGTATATATATACATACATATGTATATATATATATATATATATATATATAACTGTACAGAAGAAATCTGAATAAAAGTAAATTAGTTTGGGGGAACATTTCAGGTCTCCAAATGGATCTTTCATTACTAATCCTAATGGTATATACAAACTGGACATTCCTAACAGAAAAGTTGGAGAGCATGACCAGTGTAGGTATGATTCCGTTATGTAAGAGACAGTGAAGACAAAATGTAGAGAAGAAGGAAGAACATTCTGTACTCAAATTTTTTTTAGATCTGACAGGGCAGGTGGGGCAGAGCAAACATGGTAGAGTAAAAGCAGGGACTTGCTTGAGCTCTCCCCTAAACCCTTCCAAATACTTGTGAAAAATTACTCTAAATAAATTCTTGAGCAGTAGAACCCACAAAATGGCAAAGTGAAACAAATTTCTAACGCAAGACAACCTGGAAGATTGACAAGAAAGGTCTATTGCACTGAGCAAGGAGAGGAGCACAGTACAGCATGGGCCAAGACTGGGCCCATAGACTGGGTCTCCCAGGAAACTTGGAGCAGGATGAAGGGGACTGAATCATTGGCAGCAATGATGGTTTTCAGACTTGTCAACCTACAAATGCTAAAGATAACTTAGAAGGTTGGTGGGAAAGATCTGTCAGACCTGAGTGAGAGAAAAGCATGGGTTGCCCCAGACCCAGGGTGGTGACCGTGGAACTGACTGCTGCTCTTGGCTCACAGACAGTGGGGAGATCTAGTGTCTGATCAGAGAGGGATTGCAGTGATATCTTTGCTGGTGTTGAGGCAGGATTCTCTTGCTTTGCCTGTGCTTGAATGTGGGTAGAAGTCCTTGGCGGCAGTTTTAGAGCAAGGAGGAGCACTGGTGTGGCAGAGCTTGTGGCTGCAGTGGAGAGGAAATCTGCCTCACATTTCCAAGGTAGAAAAGAGTGCTTATGGTAACTCACAGACCAGAGCACAGGCCAAGAGAAGGATAAACACCTTTATTTTGATCAGACTGCCTTGGAAAAACTGAAAATTTACAGATCTCTAAAAGTATCTCTGAAAATAGCTGCACAAAATCCTTGAGGTTTGAGACAGTGCACCATCCACATTGGAAGCAGAGTCCTACATTAACAAAGAACTCAAAAGTTAGGTAATTGACTGGGAAAATGAGCAAATATCAGAAAAAAATCAGACTATAGAATCTTACCCTGGTGACAAAAAATATCAAAATATACAACCAGAAGAAGACAACAAAGTCAAAGCTCCTACATCCAAAGCCTCCAAGAAAAATATGAATTTGTCTCAGGCAATGGAAGAACTCAAAAAGGATTTTGAAAATCAAGTAAGCTAAGTAGAGGAAAAATTGGGAAGAGAAATGAGAGTGATGCAAGAAAATCACGAAAAATGAATCAACAGTTCCTAAATTCCCCCAAATGTTGAAGAAAATAATTACTTAAAAATAGACTAACCCAAATGCTAAAAGAGGTCCAAAAAGTCAATGAGAAGAAGAATGCCTTAAAAAGAAGAATTGGCCAAATGGAAAAGGAGGTCCAAAAGCTCACTAAGAAAATAATTCCTTCAAAATTAGAATGGAGCAGATAGAAGCTGATGACTTTATGTGAAATTAAGAAATTATAAAACAAAACCAAAAGACTGAAAAAAAAATAGAGGACAGTGTGAAATATCTTATTGGAAAAACAATTGTTCTGGAAAATATATCCAGGAAAGATCATATAAAAATTTTTGATCTACCTGAAAACCATGATAAAAAAAAGAGTGTAGACATCATCTTTTAAGAAATTATCAAGGAAAACTCCCTTGATATTCTACAACCAGAGGGTAAAATAGAAATTGAAAGAATCCACTGATCACTTTCTGAAAGAAATCCCTAAAGAAAAACTGCTAGAAATGTTGTAGTCAAATTCTAGAGTTCCTAGGACAAAGAAAATATTGCAGGCAGTCAAAAAGAAACATTTCAAGTATTGTGGAAACACAATCAGGATAACAGAATTATTTATTTATTAATTTGTTTATTTTTAGGTTTCAACATTCATTTCCACAAAATTTTGAGTTGGAAATTTTCTCTCCATCTCACCCTTCCCTTCACCCCAAGAGGGCATGTATTCTGATTGCCTCTTCCCAAGTCTGCTCTACCTTCTCACTTTCTTGTAGGGTAAGATAGATTTCTATGCCCCATTGCCTGTATATCTTATTTCACAGTTGCCTGTAAAAACAATTTTTAATATTTGTTTTAAAAACTTTGAGTTTCAATTTCTTTTTCTGCTTCCCTTCCTACCCACTTCCATTGAGAATGCAACCAATTCAACATAGGGTATACATATAGAGTTATGCAAAACACTTCCATAATAATCATGTTGTAAAAGCCTAATTATATTTCCCTCCCACCACTTATTCTATTTTCTCCTTTGACCCTGTTCCTTTTCAAAAGTGTTTGCTTCAAACTCTCCCCTTCCCTAATCTGCTCTCCTTTCTGCCATTCTCCCCACACTCCCATCTTCTTCCTCCTTACTTTCCTGTAGTGTAAAGAACCCAGTTGAGTGTGTATGTTATTCCCTCCTTAAAATAATTTTTGATGAGAATAAGGTTCATTCATTCCCTCTCACCTTCCCCGCTTCCCTTCCATTGTAAAAGCTTTTTCTTGCATCTCTAATGTGAGATAACTTATCCCATTCTATCACTCCCTTTCTCCTCCAAATATTTTCCTCTTTCACTTCTTAATTTTATTTTTAGTATTATACTCAGTTTTGCTGAGTAGGTGATTCTTATTTTTAATCCTAGTTCCTCTAACCTCTAAAATATCATATTCCAAGTCCTTTAATCCCTTAATGGAGATGCTTCTGCATCTTGTATTGTTGTATTATTTTATTGTATTGTATAATATTGTTATTATTTCGACAATACTCAACTGTTTCTTTTTGGTTGCCTGCTGTATTTTCTCCTTGACCTGGGAACTCTGGGATTTGGCTACAATATTCCTAAGAGTTTTTCTTTTGAGTTCTCTTTCAAGAGGTGATCATTGGATTCTTTCCATTTCTATTTACCCTCTGGTTGTAGAATATCAGGGCAGTTTTCCTTGATAATTTCTTAGAAGATGATGCCCAGGCTCTTTTTTTTGGTCATGGCTTTTAGATAGTCCAATAATTTTTATATTATCTCTCCTAGATCTATTTTTCAGGTCAGTTGTTTTTCCAATGGAAATTTCACATTGCCTTCTATTTTTCCATTCTTTTGGTTCTGTTTTATAATTTGTTGATTTCTCATAAAGTCATTAGCTCCCAACTGCACTATTCTAATTTTTATGAAATTATTTTCTTCAGTGAACTTTTGGATCTCCTTTTCTATTTGGCCAGTTCTGCTTTTTAAGGCATTCTTCTCTTTGTTGGCTTTTTGAACTTCTTTTACCATTTGTGTTAATCTATTTTTTAAAGTGTTAGTTTCTTCAGTATTTTTGGGGTCTCCTTTAGGAAGCTGTTGACTCATTTTTAAAAATTTCCTTGTATCACTCTCATTCCTTTTCCCAATTTTTCCTCTGTTTCTCTTACTTGATTTTCAAAATCCTTTTTGACTTCTTCCATGGCCTATGACCAATTCATATTTTTCTTGGAGGCTGTGAATATAGGATCTTTGACTTTGTTGTTTCTCCTGGTTGTATATTTTGATCTTCTTTGTAGCCATATTGCAGAGTTCCCAGGTCAAGGAGAAAGTATTTCAAACAGTCAGAAAAAAACAATTCAAGTATTGTGGAAACACAATCAGGATAACACAAGATTTAGCAGCTTCTACATTAAGGGATCAGAGGGCTTGGAATATGATATTCCAGAGGTCAAAAGAGATAGGATTAAAACCAAGAATCACCTACCTAGCAAAACTGAGTTTAATACTTCAGGGGAAAAATGTAACTTCAATAAAATAGAAGACTTCCAAACATTCTTATTGAAAAGACCAGAGCTGAATAGAAAATTAGTCTTTGAAATGCAAGAATCAAGAGAAGCATGAAAAGGTAGAGAGGAAAGAGAAATCATACAGGACTTATTAAAGTTGAACTGTTTACATTCCTACATGAAAGATCATATTTGTAACTCATGAGACCTTTCTCAGTATTAGGGGAGTTGAACGAAGTAGATAGATAGATAGATAGATAGATAGATAGATAGATAGATAGATAGATAGATAGATAGATAGATAGATAGACTGATAGAGGGTATGAAAATCTATCTTGCCCTATAGGAAAATAGCAGGGAAGGGAATAAGAGAGGTGGGTGGGGTGATAGAAGGCAGGGTAAATGTGAGGAGGGGGTAATCAGAAGCAAACACTTTTTAGGAAGGATAGAGTCAAAAGAGAGAATAGAATAAATGGGGGCAGGATAGGATGGAGAGAAATATAGTTAATCTTTCAACATATGACTGCTATGGTTGCATGACTACACATGTATAACCTATAACAAATTGCTTATCTTCTCATGAAGGTGGGTGGAGAGGGAGGAAGGGAGAGAATGTGGAACTCTGAGTTTTAAAAATGAATGTTAAGAATTCTTTTTACATGCAACTGAGAAATAAGGTATACCGGCAGTGGGGTATAGAAATCTATCTTGCCCTACAGGAAAGTAGAAGAGAAAGGGTGGGTGAGTGGTGATAGAAGGGAGGGTAGATTCTGTGAAGAGGTAATCAGAATACAATTACTCTTGGAGTTGGAGGAGGGGAGAGATGGGGAGAAAATGTGGAACTCAAAATCTTGTGGAAGTGAATGTTGAAAGCTAATAATAAGTTAATTAATAGAAAAAAATGAATTAGAAATCAAGGTGATGCCCATCTACTGGGGAAAGGCTGAACAAGTTATGGCATGTGACTATGAAGGAATACTACTGTACTATAAGAAATGATGAGCAGGATGTGCTCAGAAAAACCTGGAAAGACTTGGTTAGGCTGATGCAAAGTGAAATGTACTTTGTACAAAGTAACAGCAATGTTGTAAGATGATCAGCTGTGAATGACTTAGTTATTTTCAGCAATATAATAATCCATGACAACTCTGAAGGACTTATGATGAAAAATGCTATCCATCCCCAGAGAAAGAACTGATGGTGTCTGAATACAGAGAGAAGTATGCTTTAGAAAGAAATAAAAATATCTGGCTTGTATAGACCCTATTTATAAATCCTTCAGGTATTTTTTCAAAGTATTTCTGGAAATTCAGTGAGTTTATATTTTAGATAGTGTGGGGGAATACTTAGAGTTTCTACTGATTCATTGGTTCCTGACTGAAAAACTAATTAAATGTCATTGCATCCTTGGAATGAACACTGGTTTTGACTCAGAGGACAAAGATTCAAATTCCACTTCTTCTAATAATACCTATTTTACCTTGGGCAAGTCATTGTACTGCTATCAGCCTCAGTTTCTCCATCTGTAAAATGAAGGTTCGTAGAGCTAAAAATGGAAGGAACCTTAGAGAACATATAGCCCAGATGGCTCATTTCTCTAATGATAGGAAATAAAATACCCGAAGTCCAAACAAATTGAATGACTTATTCAAAGTGAAAAGGCTAGGCTTTAAATCCAGGACTCATAAGATTAAAGAAAAGATAGAGCTACAGCTGGAAAGAAACTTAAAAGCCATCTAGTCACACTCCCTCACTTTACAGACAAAGAAACTGAGGTTCTAGGATGTTAAATGACTTACTGAAGGTTCCATAAGTAATAGGCATCAGAGGTGAGATCTGAAGCAAAAGCCAAAACACTTCCCTGAATCATGTTGGCTTCTAGGCCCCTTCCTGACTCAGTTGGACTTTTGTGTTAAATGGTACCTCCAAATTTAGCTTATTTCCAAAATGTCAACAGACATTTTGGGTACAACTGTACCCAGGCAACACGTCTTTTGTCTGGGAGCAGAGAGGTAACATGACGATTAATGAGTCTTTTGATTTCACTTCATATTGACTCTGGAACAGAGCATGTGTGAGGAGAGAGTCTAAACAAAACAAAGCAAAAATATTACAACATCTCAAGTACCAAGACAAGAGACTTGGAAAATGCTGATTAAATATTTCTTGACAAGGGGACAGATTCATGCCTTTGCTTCAGCATTCAAATGCCTTAAGTAAATGGACTTTGATCAGACTGACCCTAGTTAATTCCTTGGAGCCATTGTATGAATGTTTTTATTTCCTTTTTAACGGAGCTTTCTTAGCAATTTTATGAAGCTCTTGTTTCAGCTACTTTTCAACTTTCAAATACAGCCTTTCCCACTCCTATTCCCCCATTTATCTCTTTTATGAGATCTTTTAATATGAATAAGTAAAAATGATCACTGTGGGGAAGGTCAAGATGGGGACCCACAAACTGAGCAAAACCTATCTGGCCATCCAATTTGCTTAGAGAGTTAAAACTGAATTGAGAGCCTGGGCACAGACTGCATATATCCTCACTTCATAGGCCTCTGCTTTGCTTTGCCTTAAGCACATGGCACCTCTTCACACACAAAATTCAAAGGGGTGTTCATCGCTAAGACTTCCAGTCACAAACAATTACCAGGCATAGCTTTGAAATGGACTTCTAAGAGGCAAGCTCCAAAGACCAGACTCCTTCTGAAGCAGCTCTAGGAGTTATGGCCAAAGAAGAAATATGGAGTAGGAATTAGTGACCCTTTCTTGGGGGAATTTTTTTCCCTCATATTTTAACTTCCAAATTAAATATACATATCCTTTTTCACCCCCTCCACTCCCTCACCCCTCCACTGGGATGTTTGCTTGCTTCTCTCCTGTTGCTCCATGTCTGGTATATAATGGAGTGGAAAGAGAGCTGAATTCAGAATCTCAAGGCCAGGGTTCAAATCCTGACCATGTTATATATGGTACCATGGGGGAGAACAGCAGAGGGTTCACTTCCTTCTGGGCTTCAGTTCCCTCACCTGTGAAATACAAGGGTTGGAGTAAGTGGTTACAACTGAGCTGACTGAATATACTATGACTGTGTACTTCTTGTGAAGCAAGGTGATTCTTTTTGTTGTTATGCAGTTGTTTGGAGTCATATCTGACTCTTTGTGACCCCATTTGGGGTTTTCTTGGCAAAGATACTGGAGTGATTTGTCATCTCCTTCTCCAGTTCATTTTAAAGATGAGAAACTGAGGCAAACATGATTTAGTGACTTGCCTAGGGTCACACAGCTAGTAAGTGTCTGAGGTCAGATTTCAACTTAGGAAGATGAGCTCTATCTAGGTGATTCTTTTACTACTCCCAATCCCATTCTGTACGGTCAAAGCTATGAGTTTCCCATATCTGTGAGAGTTGGACTATGAGGAAAACTGAGTACTGCAGAGTTAAGGCTTTCAAATTATAGTACTGGAGAAGACTTTTGAGAGTCTCTTGGAAAGCAAGGAGATAAAATTGGTCAATGCTTAAAGAAATTCACGATATTCACTGGAAGGTCAAATACTGAAGCAGAAGTATAAATACTTTGGCAACATAATGAGAAAACAGGATTTAGCGGAAAAGATCCTAAAGTTGGGAAAGATTTTTCCCCCCTCTTCTAGTCTCTGATAACAAGATAACAACCTTTTTTGCCATGTACAATCCCTTTACATATACCTCTGATCTCATCTCCTCCTATCTTCTCTGGAAGATTGCACCTTGAACACTCCTTGGTCCTAATATATCTTTCTAGCCTCACTAAATATGACTTCCTGTACTACCCTCTATGGTCCAGTTAGTCAGTAAGCATTTATTAAGCACTTACTATGTGCCAGACACAGTGTTAAACACTGGGGATATAAAAAAGAGGCAAAAGACTACCCTTGCCTTGAAGGAGCTGACAATCTAATGGGAGGAGACAATATGTGAATACATATTTACAAAGCAAGCTATATACAGGATAAAAAGGAAATAACTAAAAGAGGAAAGGCACTAGAATTAAGAAAGTTTGAGGAAGGATCCCTATAGAAGGTGGGATTTTAGTTGGGATGTAAAGAAAGCCAGCAGGCAGAGATGAGGAAGGAGAGCATGTTTCAGGAAGAATGAAACTTCTCTCTGCTCCTCACATACAACACTACCTCCTCTGTCTCCCTTTCTTTCCTGTAACATAACATAGATTTTCATACCAAGTTGAATGTGCATGTTATTCCCTCCTTAAGCCAAATGTGATGAGAGTAAGATTCACTTTTTCCCTCTTATCTCCTCTCTTTCCCCCTCCATTCAGAAAGTTTTTCTTGCCTCTTTTATGAGAGATAATTTGCCCCATTTCATTTCTCCCTTTCTCTTCCCAATATATTCTTCTCTCACCCCATAATTTAATTTTTTAGATATCATCCCTTTTTATTCAACTCACCCTGTACCCTCTGTCTATATATATGTATATAATCCTTCCAACTACCCAAATACTGAAAAAAGTTTCAAGAGTTACAAATATTATCTTTCCGTATAGGAATATAAACAGTTCAACTTTAGTAAGGCCCTTGCTATTTCTCTTTCCAGTTTACCTTTCCATGCTTCTTTTGATTATTGTGTTTGAAAGTCATATTTTCTATTCAGCTCTGGTATTTTCATCAAGAATGCTTGAAAATCCCCTATTTCATTTAATGACAATTTTCCCCTGAAGTATTATACTCAGTTTTTCTGGGTAGCTGATTCTTGGTTTTAGTCCTAGTTCCTTTGACTTCTGGAACATTGTATTCCAAGCCTTTTGATCCCTGAATGTAGAAGTCACTAGATCTTGTGTTATCCTGATTGTATTTCCACAATACTTGAATTGTTTCTTTCTGGCTGTTTACAATATTTTCTCCTTGACTTGGGAATTCTGGAATTTGGCTACAATATTCTTAGGAGTTTTCCTTTTGGGATCTCTTTCAGGAGGTGATCAGTGGATTCTTTCATTATTTATTTCACCCTCTGTTTCTAGAATATGAGGGCAGTTTTTCTTGATAATTTCATGAAAGATGATGTCTAACCTTTGTTTTTGAGCATAGCTTTCGGGTAGTCCCATAATTTTTAAATTGTCTCTCCTGGATCTATTTTCCAGGTCAGTTTTTTTTCCAGTGAGATAGTTCACATTGTCTTCTATTTTTTCATTCTTTTGTATTTGTTTTGTAATTTCTTAGTTTCTCATGAAGTCATTAGCTTCCATCTGCTCCATTCTAATTTTTTAAGTCCTATTTTCTTTAGTGAGCTTTTGGACCTCCTTTTCCATTTGGCTAATTCTGCTTTTTAAAACATTTTTCTCCTCATTGACTTTTTGGACCTCTTTTAGCATTTGGGTTAGTCTATTTTTAAAGGTGTTATTTTCTTCAGCATTTTTTGGATCTCCTTTAGCAAGCTATTGACTCATTTTTCATGATTTTCCTGCATTGCTCTCATTTCTCTTCCCAATTTTTCTTCCACCTCTCTTACTTGATTTTCAAAATCCTTTTTGAACTCTTCCATGGCCTGAGGCAATTGCATATTTTTGGAGGTTTTGGATGCACAAGCCTTGACTTTTATGTCTTCCTCTAGTGGTATGGTTTATTCTTCCTCATCTGAATGAGTCGAAGAAAATACAGGTTCACCAGGAACCTTCTATTTTCTTATTTTTCCCATTTTTGGGGCATTTTCCAGTCAGTTACTTGGCTTTTGAGTCCTTTGTCAAGTGCAAGGTATACTCCAGTGATCTGTAATTTCTCAGTTCTTCCAAGGTGTCACAATCAAGGGAGAGGAGTATATTCCTTTCCTGGCCTGTGCTCTGGTCTGGGAGCAACCACAAACTTTTCTGCCCAGGATCTGTAAGTAGAATTCTCTTCCCAGAACCTCCACCAGCTCCATCAGGCCATTGCTTCTCTTCACCCCAGGACCACCACTCAAAACTGAGACACAAATTGGCTGCTCAATTCCCCCTGGGTCTTTAGGCAGAGGGCTTCAAAAGTGATTGCTGACTCAGCAGCAGCTGCTCCCACCCTATGACTGGAGGCTGGGGCAGGACCATGCTCCCTTTTCACCCAGGTCAAAGAGGTTTCTTACTGACCTTTGAAGCTGTCTTTGGCATTTGTGGGTTGAGAAATCTGGGAACTGTAGCTAATGCCTGTTATTCCACTCCCTGAAGACTGTTTTAGTCTTGTTTGTGCTGCATGGCATGCCTGGGCCATGTTGTGTTCTGCTCTGAGCCTGGTTTGATAGACCTTTCCAACTGGAAGTCTTGTAAAGACCTTCCAGGCTGCCTTAGGCTGGAAATCTCTTTCACTCTCTCGTTTTGTGGCTTCTACTGCTCTAGAATTTGTTTAGAGTCATTTTTACAGGTATTTTATGGGCTATGGGAGCAGAGGTAGAGCAGGTCTGTCCTTCTACTCTGCCATCTTGGCTCCTATGGTTGCCTATTGTTAACATTGTCAGCAATTTCATATAGACATAAAATTTTACATTGAATGAAGCATAACAATCCATTGTTTTGAAAACAGTTAATTAATAGGAGGTTATTAACCAGGTTATCAACTGATGAAAATCACAAAAGTTATTGCATTTTTAAGGTGAGAGAGGATCTTAAAAGCCCAATTAGTCCAATTACAGCTCTGTCATTATACGTTGTACATGTATACACAAACCAATTTTTAAAATTTCTTTTGGGTTTTGTGTGAGTAATGAGGTAGAGAAGAACCTACCTTGGATCCTCCCACCCCCCAATTGGGTTTAAGTCCTGCTGCTAACATATCCTGGCCATGTGACCCCTGTTATTCAGTTGTTTGTAGTCATATCTGATTCTTTGTAACCCACATTTCAAGTTTTCTTGGTAAAGATACTGGAGTGATTCTCCAGTTCACTTTGCAGTTGAGGAAACTGAGGCAAAAAGGATTAAGCAAATTTCCCAGGGACACACAGCTAATAAGTGTTTTAGGCCAGATTTAAACTCAGGGAGATGAATCTTGCTGACACCAGGCTAGTGCTGTATGCTCTGTGCCAACTAGTGATGATCCCTAAGAAAGTTATTTAACTTCCCAATACTTTAGATAACTCTCAAAGAGGTTAAGTAGCAGAAAAAGCATTTGTCTACATTGATAGAGGGTAGTTTTTTTTTTTTAATCAGGAATTGAGGAACTCCCAATTCCAATGAAGCTATACACCCAGCCCCTATCTCTCTCCCAACATGCAAATATTGCCTTAGATACTTATGGTTGTTTTACATGTCTTCATTTGCATAATGGCTGCCATATTTTTTGCCTTTTTAATGAGTGGGGGAGGTCATGAAGGGAGGGAGAGAGTTTGGAACTCAAAATTTTTAAAAAAAAAGAATACTAAAAATATTGGAAGAGAGACACTTAGGAAGCGTAATGAGAAAATTGCTGGATTTGGACTTGAGATCTAGGTTCTTATCTTAATTCTGGCTTGTATTCAGTAGCTGAGTGGCTCTGGGTAAGTTGCTTCCTCATCTGTAAAATGCAGATAATAAGGCATTGTCATGTAGTAACAAACTGAGCACTTGCCTCTAACATTAGCTGGGTAACATTGGACAGATAATTCAAATTCTCTGGGCCTCAATTTATCTACAAAATGAGGATAATAATACCTGTAGAACCTCACAGAATCTTGCAGGGTTTTGTGTCTTAAGATAGTCGATGCATGTATAGTTTTCTGAAAAGCTTAAAAGGCTGTAGAAATGTTGATTACTATTATGATTTTAGCCCTCTCTCACTTGTTTTATAAACCTTTAAAGTGTTATGAAAATGTGAATTGTTATTACTGTTATTATATCTTTTAGAAGGATAAACAAGAAGGAAAAAGTGATATAAAGACTTCTTCATTTTGAGTCTATCCTATTACTTAACCATTTGGATAGGGATTTGAAAGAAAGAGTCTAGGAGAGACTGGATAAAGAGGCTCCAGGAGGTGGGATAGAGTGAACTCAATGATTCCTCAAACAAGGTGGCCTAAATGGCAGGAAGCCAATTTGAGTCAATTTTGATTTATGGTAGAGGGGATAGGGATGGAGGGGGCACCATAGAACAACCAGTGTCATTCTTGAGTAAGGGAGTATTCATTACCTGGGACATATCAACTTGATTTGGGAGCCAGAATGAGATTAGCTAACAGAGCGGAGCTGGAAATGCTCATTGACTTTTTCCAGAATGTTGCACCAAAGTTTCTGAAGGGTTTATAGATGATTGGCACAGGAACACTGACAGAATGTTGGCAGGGGTGGTGTATCACATGTCATGCTAAGAAGGAATCACCTAAAAGGTCATCAATCCTGAAGTGAAACAAGGCTAAAAACCTCAGTTACCTTGTTATCTACCATGCAGGATACAAGACAGAGAACAGAATGGAGATCCTTCAACTCTTCCTCACCTCTTTATGTTGCTTTTTCAGAGGGTTATTTAAGACCTTATGATGATGATGATGACAATAACAATAATCACCTTGCCTTTGATTAGGCCTTTACATCTTACAAAGTCTATCTGCCACCTTCATTTGATTCTTACAGGGCACCCTGTAAATTCATGCCTAATTAGTTTCACAGTGTAGAGGAAAAAGCATTGAACCTGGAATCACAAGATTTGAGTTAAAATAACTATGCTGGCATTTCCTACCTGTGTGGCAGGTAGTAAACTTTAACTCTCTTAATAAACCCTTAATCTCTCTGGACCTTAGTTTCTCTTTCTGTGAAAAGAAGTCAGACTAGGTGATTTCTAAGATTCTTTTTAACGTAGGATCTATGATCCTATGAATTCAGAATGTATGACTTCATCTTTCTTGGTCATAAAGACCTTTCTGGGATGCTCTAGTAGCCTCAGTTTTGTCCAACAACTTATTATTTTCCTTCTGCTCTTCTCTTTCCCCTTCTCTCTTCTTTGTTTTTCTTCCTTTACCTGGCATTCATGTTCCTAAATCTAGGACCAAGTACCCTACTTTTCCAGCCTTATCTATTATTATCTCCCCACACAGGTGAATTCCTGTGTTCATACCTTTAATCAGGCTACATTCCTTATGACTAAAATATTCTTTCTACTTCTTTCTGCCGGTTGAATTCCCATTCATCTTTTAAAGTCCAACTAAATTATATTTCTTCTATGAAACATTTTCATGATATTCTTTACTTAGTAATGAATGAATGAATCAGTGAATGATGTTCCTCTCTTGTACTCTTCTTAGAACTTTTCCTACTCTTCTTTAACAGACTTTCCGTGTGATATCGTTTAACAATTATCTATATTTTAGTCTTACTCTCTACTAGATTGTAAACTCCAGGAAGGCAAAAACTTGGTTTTATCTTAAATTTATATCACCACTAACTCATAGCACAATACTTTGGTCACAGTAAATCATCATTTTTAATCATGTTTGTTGAACTGAATTTGTTTCTCTCTTTGCTCACTTTGCGTAAATATGGTGTTTGCTATTTAAGGATTATAGATCATATTTCTTTAGCACATTAGGATTCATGAAGTCCCTTCTTCATAAAGACTGTGGGAGGCAGTCAGTGTAAATTGTGTTATCTCTGCTTTACAGAGGAAAGAACTGAGGTATTGAGAGATGAGATGACTCCCATTTGCATGGCTAGTGTACCACAGAGTGGTGGTTCTGGGCCTTGAGCCTAGGTTTCTGATTCCTGCTCTAATGCTTTCCTTTGAATTCTTGAATTCTTTACACATACTTTTTTTCTACCCAAGCACTAACCATGTGAGGGAAGTCACTTACTATACTCCTTCTCTTTCCAAGTGTCTCCTTAGGTATGATATAGCAAAATTAGAAATTTACAAGATAGTCAAGTAAATAAACAAGAAGTCTTTGTTAAAATCAATCTTGTTGTTTTGTAGATAAGGAACTGGGATGGAGTATTCTGTGTTAGGAACATTAATTAGACCATTATGGCTGAACCCTACAGTTTGTGTAAGGAAGTATAAGAAGTCTAGAAAGACATGAAAGAAAAAGATTGCCCTGAATCAATTCAACATGGATATATACTAAGTATATAGTGTATGCTCACATTTGTGCTATAAAGAAGAGAAGAGAATTTCTTCCCTCAAGGAGTTCATCATCTGGTTAGGGAGAAAACAATCACATGCCTGAAAAAGTTAGAAGATGATATAAGACCAATGGAAAATGTTGGGAAGCAATAGCATATGTTAAGTTTCCCCAAGTAGACAGTAAAGTCCTCTGGGACAGGGAAGTCTTCAATTTTTACCTTGCTCATAGTGTAGACCATTGGGGAGGAGTTCAATTGTTATTTTTCTATTGACTGATAAAGTGCACAGATATCTATATATATGTACATGTGGATGGGGTGGAATGGGAAGAGTTACTGGGAAAGGTCTCTTGAGGAAAATAGACTTTAGGTTGAGTCTTGAGAAGCCAAGGGGAAGAAATGAACATGAAAAGACATTCCAGGCATACGGGACAGTCATTGCTTACAAGGGCATGGAGCAGGGAGACAGGGTGCCATCTTCTAGGTACAACAAACAAGTCAACTTAGCTAGATCAGAGAATACATGAATGGGGATAAAGTATAAAGCAAACAAACAAACAAAAAACTTTGAAATACAGAAAGAAACAAAGTGAGGAAGAATTTTAAAGGCCAAATCAAAAATTATAGATTTGATCCTGGCAGTTATTAGGGAGCCGTTGGAATTGCTTGAGTGAAGGGTGACATGGTCAGGTCTGCTCTCTAAGGAAATCACTTTGGTTGCTGAATGGAGGATGGACTGGAGTGAGAAGAGACTTGAGAAAGGAAGACCAATCTAAAGGGTATAGTCTTGATGAGAAGTGATGCAGACTGGAGTGGTGGCTTTCAGAACAGAAAGGGATATATAGAAGACATCATCAAGGTAGAAATGACAAGATTGGGCAAATGAATGAATGTGTAGGATGAATGAGAGTGGAGAATTGAGAATAATACTGAAACTGCAATCCTTGATAAATGGGAGGATAGTGTTGCCCTCTACAGTAATAGGAAAGTTGGGAAGAGAGAAGGGTTTCCAAGGGGAATAATGAATTCTGCTTTTGTACAGTATACAGTATATACCATTCTTGATACATTGAAGGTGCTTAACAGATACTTATTGACTGACTGACTTTGGACAGTCAGTGCTTATGAGACATCCAATTCCATATGTCCATATGGTGACCTGTGATTGGCGCTCAGGAAAGAGGTTAGGAGTGTATGTGTAGAGCTGAGAATCATATCATCTGCATAGAAATGGTAATTAAAGACAAAGACGCTGATGGGATCACCAAGCAAGACAATATAGAAGGAAAAGGGAAGAGGGCCCAAGACAGCCTTAGGGTACATAATTGGCTAAGTTGATCTCACTGGAATATCTGTAAAATTCCTGCAATTCTATGAAGAATATATTATGAATTCTCAAAGTAATTATAATTGATATCTCCACAATGCTTTGAAGTTTACACAATGCTTTTCAAGTATTATTTCATTTGATCCTCTCAGCAGGTATATCCATAATTATTATTATCACCATTTTACAGATAAAGAAACAGGTTCAGCCTGTTGCCAGTGGTTTTGCAGTTTCAGGTACCCAGACTTTCCTGATTCTTGATCTAGCACTCTAACCACCATTTGAAATCAGAAAGATCTGGGTTCAAACGTCAACTCTGATGCTTGCTAGATAGATGATCCTGGGCTAGAAGTCACGTGCTTTCTGAGCCTCAGTTTCTTTACTTCTGAAATGGAAGTGAAAATTGCTGCAATATTTGCTTCCCAGTCATTGTTGTGAGGCTTGACTGTATAATGTATATTGGGTGCTTTGCATTTTGAGGACTTATATAAATGTCAGTTATTATTAATCATTATCGTTATCATTATCTCTGTTCCCTGTTCTGCTTGGACCCAGTTAGCAATGTGGTCTTAAATGTTTCTAGTCCCACCCTTATCCCTGGTTTCTTGGCTTTATGAGTAATATCACTTTAACTATTTATTTTTTTAAATTTATTTATTTAACTTTTAACATTCATTTCCACAAAATTTTGGGTTCCAAATTTTCGCCCCATTTCTCCCCTCCCCCACCCCAAAATGCTGAGCATTCTAATTGCCACTATCACCAATCTGCCCTCTCTTCTAACATTCCTCCCTTCCCTTATCCCTATCTTCTCTTTTGTCCTGTAGGGCAAGATAAGTTTCTATACCCCATTACCTGTATTTCTTATTTCCTAGTAGCAAGAACAGTACTCAACAGCTGTTCCTAAAACTTTGAGTTCCAACTTCTCTTCATCCCTCCCTCCCCACCCATTTCCTTTGGGAAGGCAAGCAATTCAATATAGGCCATATCTGTGTAATTTTGCAAATGACTTCTGTGATAGTCGTGTTGTGTAAGACTAACTATATTTCCCTCCATCCTATCCTGCCCCCCATTGCTTCTATTCTCTCTTTTGATCCTGTCCCTCCCCAAAAGTGTTGACTTCAAATTGCTCCCTCCTCCCATTGCCCTCCCTTCCATCATCCCTGCCACCCTGCTTGTGGCCTTCTCCCCCACTTTTCCTGTATTGTAAGATAGGTTTTCATACCAAAATGAGTGTGCACTTTATTCCTTCCTTTAGTGGAATGTGATGAGAGTAAACCTCATGTTTTTCTCTCACCTTCCCTCTTTTTCCCTCCACTAAAAAGTCTTTTGCCTGCTTCTTTTATGAGAGATAATTTGCCCCATTCCATTTCTCCCTTTCTCTTCCCAATATATTTCTCTCTCACTGCTTAATTTGATTTTTTTAAGATATGATTCCATCCTATTCCATTCACTCTGTGCTCTGTGTGTGTGTGTGTGTGTGTGTGTGTATAATCCCACCAATTACCCAGATACTGAAAAGTTTCAAGAGTTACGAATATTGTCTTTCCATGTAGAAATGTAAACAGTTCAACTTTAGTAAAGTCCCTTATGACTTCTCTTTGCTGTTTACCTTTTCATGCTTCTCTTCATTCTTGTGTTTGAAAGTCAAATTTTCTTTTCAGCTCTGGTCTTTTCATCAAGAATGCTTGAAAGTCCTCTATTTCATTGCAAGACCAATTTTCCCCCTGAAGTATTATACTCAGTTTTGCTGCGTAGGTAATTCTTGGTTTTAGTCCTAGTTCCTTTGACTTCTGGAATACCCTATTCCATGCCCTTCGATCCCTTAATGTAGAAGCTGCTAGATTTTGTGTTATCCTGATTGTATTTCCACAATACTTGAATTGTTTCCTTCTAGCTGCTTGCAATATTTTCTGTTTGACCTGGGAACTCTGGAATTTGGCCACAATGTTCCTAGGAGTTTCTCTTTTTAGATCTCTTTCAGGCGGTGTTCTGTGGATTCCTTGAATATTTATTTTGCCCTCTGGTTCTAGAATCTCAGGGTAGTTTTCCTTGATAATTTCATGAAAGATGATGTCTAGGCTCTTTTTTTAATCATGGCTTTCAGGTAGTCCCATAATTTATAAATTGTCTCTCCTGGATCTATTTTCCAGGTCAGTTGTTTTTCCAATGAGATATTTCACATTATCTTCCATTTTTTCATTCTTTTGGTTTTGTTTTGTGATTTCTTGGTTTCTCATAAAGTCATTAGCCTCCATCTGTTCCATTCTAATTTTGAAAGAACCATTTTCTTCAGTGAGCTTTTGAATCTCCTTTTCCATTTGGCTAATTCTGCTTTTGAAAGCATTCTTCTCCTCATTGGCTTTTTGAATCTCTTTTGCCAGTTGAGTTAGCCTATTTTTCAAGGTGTTATTTTCTTCAGCATTTTTTTGAGTCTCCTTTAGCAGGGTGTGGACCTGGTTTTCATGCTTTTCTTGTATCTCTCTCATTTCTCTTCCCAGTTTTTCCTCCACCTCTCTAACTTGATTTTCAAAATCCTTTTTGAGCTCTTCCATGGCCTGAGCCCACTGAATATTTGTTCTGCGTGTTTGGGATACAGAAGCCTTGGTTTCTGTGTCTTTCCCTGATGGTAAGCCTTGTTCTTCCTCATCAGAAAGGATGGGAGGAGCTATCTATTCACCAAGAAAGTAACCTTCTCCAGTCTTCTTTTTTTTCCCTTTTCTGGGCATTTTCCCAGCCAGTGACTTGACTTCTGAGATTCCTTTCCACACCCACTTCACCTCCAGATCCACCCAGCCAGTGCTTGGGGTCTGAGATTCAAATGCTGCTTCCCAGCCTCAGGGCTTTTGGCGGGGGCAGGGCTGCTATTCAGTGTGAGATTAAGTTCAGGTGCTCAGGTGGGGGCAGGGCCACCTCTTGGGCTCAGTTCCCTCAGGGGGTTTATGCAGAGACCTTCAACAATGGATCCAGGCTCCTGCCTGCTTGGGGAGCCCTGGTCTGCCGCTATCTCAGCTTCTGCCTCCCGAGGGGGCCTGAGTTATGGGGGCACCCCACTCCCCTCTCGACCCACCAAAAAGACCCTCTCACCGACCCCCGTCACCTGTGGGTGGAGGGACCCACACGGGCGCTGGAGATCCTGTCCCTGAAGCCTGCTCAGATCTGCTCCTCTCCGTGCCACAGCCACAGCAGGGCTGTGCTGGGCTCCGCGTCCACAATGCGACGGACCTTTTGCAAGAGGTTTGCAGGTCCCTCTGGAACAGAAATCTCCTTTGCTCCACTGTTCTGTGGCCTCTACTGCTCCAGAATTCACCGTGAGTTCCTTTTTACAGATATTCTATGAGTTGTGGATTCGGAGCTATGTGTATGTGTGTCTTTCTACTCCACTATCTTGGCTCTGCCCCCTAGCCTATTTTTCAAGGTGTTATTTTCTTCAGCATTTTTTTGGGTCTCCTTTAGCTAGGTGTTTACCTGCTTTTCATGCTTTTCTTGCATCTCTCTCATTTCTCTTCCCAGTTTTTCCTCTACCTCTCTAACTTGATTTTCAAAATCCTTTTTGAGCTCTTCCATGGCCTGAGCCCATTGAATATTTATTCTGGGTGTTTGGGATACAGAAGCCTTGACTTCTGTGTCTTTCCCTGATGGTAAGCCTTGTTCTTCCTCATCAGAAAGGATGGGAGGAGATATCTGTTCACCAAGAAAGTAACCTTCTGTGGTCTTATTTTTTTTTCCCTTTTCTGGGCATTTTCCCAGCCAGTTACTTGACTTGTGAGTTTCCTTTCCACACCCACCTTGCCACCAGATGCACCCAGCCAGTGCTTGGGGTCTGAGATTCAAATGCTGCTCCCCAGCCTTAGGGCTCTCCTTGGGGGCGGGGCTGCTATTCAGTTGAGATTAAGTTCAGGTGCTCAGGTGGGGGCAGGGCTGCCACATGGGGCTCAGTTCCCTCAGGGGGTTTATGTGGAGACCTTCAACAATGGATCAGAGCTCCTGCCTGCTTTGCGAGCCCCAGTCTGCTGCTGCCTCCTCTGCTGCCTCCTGAGGGGGCCTGAGTCATGGGGACCCCGGCTCCCCTCTTCAAGAGCTGAAAAGTCCCTCTCACTGACCTCTGGCTCCTGTGGGTGGAGGGACCTGTGTGGCCCCTGAAGATTCTGTCCCTGAAGCCTGCTTGGATCTGCTCCTCTCGGTGCTGTGCAGGCAAAGCAGGGCTGGACTTTGCTATGGGTCTGGTGTGTGATGGACCTTTAGGGTCAGTTTTTCAGGTCTCTCTGGAATGGAAATCTCCTCCATTCTGTTGTTCTGTGGCTTCTGCTGCTCCAGAATTTGTTGGGAGTTCTTCTTTACAGGTATTTTATGGGCTGTGGGTTTGGAGCTAGCATATGTGTATCTTTCTACTCCACCATCTTGGCTCCTGAAACAACTGTTTATTTTTTTAAGAAATGTTTTTAGGAGCAGGCTTCTTCCTCCAAATCAGGCTTCTTACTTCTAATCTTATAAAGAGTGTTCTCATCACAGATGACTTTCTCTCTCTGAAACTCAAACAGAATGATGACTAACTTCCTCCCCCATCCTACATAGGTAACATCATTTGATGTAGTCCACCACTACCATTACAATGGATTAGTAACTGATGTTGATTTGATATGTTGGTTTAGATTTGATTTGACATACTCCTTATGGCACTGCTCTCTGTAAAGTGGTAATACGTGTCAAGCAGAGTCTAACTAAGGGATTACAGCTACATCCACATGAGGAAAAGACCTGGTGCAAGGAGATCCCACAGTATGCTAATTACTCATTCAACAAAAGTGTTTAGCTTGAATTAATATTAACTCATACATTTGCAATCTGTGTACAAAAGGCAGAATTAGGAGCAGTGGGTAGAAACTGAAAAGAGGTTAATTTGAGCTTAATGTCAAGAAGAAAAAAGTTTCCAAATAATTGGCTTAGAGGCAGCTAGGTGATACTGTAGAGACAGAGTGACTTGGCCTGGAGTCAGAGATCTTAGTTCAAATCTGTCCTCAGACACTTACTGGCTGTATGACCTTGAGTCTGGGTGACTTTGAGCAAGTCAAGTGACTGTCTGCCTCAGTTTCCCAACTGTAAAATGGGGATGATAATAGCACCTTTCAAATGGGGTTGTTGTAATGCTCAAATGAGATAATATTTGTAAAACATTTAGCATAGTGCTTGGGACATAGTAGGTGTTTAATAAATTCTCATTTCCTTATCCTTACTAATTGAGTGAATTATATGATGATTTTTTAGGTATAGGCTGGACAAGATAGTCATTGAGGTCCCTTCTGGCTCTAAGATATTGTTATATAAGAAGGAGATTCTGGCATCTCAGGGCATAGGAAGATCCAGAAGTTTGCTTAGAGGTAGCAGGAAGTTAACCTGCCACTAATCATTTAACTCACACAACCCCTGAAGTGAGCTATTTGGGAATGCAATGGAGGTATAGTAAAAATAAATAAACAACTAGGCAGGACACACACACACACACACACACACACACACACAGAGTGCTTTAAGATTTGTAACATACTTTGAAGATACTCTCTTATTGGATCTACTTGATCCTCACAACATCCCCTAGAGGTAAGCGTTGTTATTCTTCCCTTTTTGCAGATGAGGAAACTGACGTAGACAGAGGCTAGGTGACTTGCCCAGAGTCACATAGCTTTCAGTTTAGACCCAGGGCTGTATCCATGGTAGGAAGGACAGTAGATTTTTTTTTTAATATATAATTTATTTTTTGTCAATTTTTAACATTCACTTCCACAAGAATTTGAATTTAAAATTTTCTCCCCATATCTCCCCAGCCCTACCCCAGGACAGCATGTACCTCATCCATCCCTTCCTCCAGTCTGTTCTCCCTTCTATTATCCACCCTTCTTCCATCCCCCTTCCCCTCTATTTTCCTGTAGGGCAAAATAGATTTCTATACTCCCTTGCCTGTATAGCTTAATTTCCAGTTGCATGCTAAAACAATTTTTACCATTCATTCCCAAAGCTTTGAGTTTCATATTCTCTCCCTCCCTCCCTGTGCACCCTCATTGAGAAAACAAACAATTCAATATATGTCATGCATGTATAACAATGCAAAGCACTTCCATAATAGCTATGTTGTAAAAGACTAATCACATTTCCCTGTGTCCTATCTGGGCTTTCATCTATTCCATTCTCTCCCTTGACCTGCCCTCCCACAATAGTGTTTGCTTCTGATTATCCCTTTCCCCAATTTTCTGTCTTTTATTATCTTCTCTCTCCTATTCCCTACCCCCTTGCCTTGCTGCAGGATAAAATAGATTTTCATTTCCAACTGAGTATGTATTATTCCCTCCTTAAGCCAAATCCCATGAGAGTAAGGCTCAATTTCCTTTCATCTCTCCCTGCTTTACCTCCATTGTAGAAGCTCTTTCTTCTTTCATGTGTATGAGATGATTGCTACATTCTACCTCTTCCTTTCTCTTACTCCTAGTACATTCAATTCAACAGTAAATTTTATTTTTTTAGGTATTCTCCATTCATATTCAGCTCACCCTGTGCCCTCTATGTATATAGATAAGTACATTACACACACACCTATACATACATGTACATATATACACATATATGAAAACACATATACACATACATACCTACATTTGTATAATATACACATATATGCACACCCATACACATTTACATATATGTATATAAATACATATATGTATATTTATGTGTATATATGTATATAGTATGTTCCTTCTAACTACCTTAATATTGAATAAGGTCTCATGAGTTACAAATAACATCTTTCCATGTAGGAATGTAAACAGTTCAACTTTAATGAGTTTCTGAAGGCTTCTCTTTCCTGTTTACCTTTTCATGTTTCTCCTGATTCTTGTATCTGAAAGTCAGATTTTCTATTCAGCTCTGGTCTTTTCAACAAGAATGCTTGGAAGTCCTCTATTTCATTTAAATTCCATTTTTTCCCCTGAAGTATTATATTCAGTTTTGCTGGGTAGGTGACTCTTGGTTTTAATCCTATCTCCTTTGAACTCTGGAATATCATATTCCAAACTTTTTGATCCCTTGGTGTAGAAGCTGCTAAATCCTGTGTTATTCTGATTGTATTTCCACAATACTTAAATCGTTTATTTCTAGCTGCTTATAATATTTTCTCCGTGACCTGGGAACTCTGAAATTTTGTTACATTATTTCTAGGAATTTTACTTTTGGGATCTCTTTTGGGAGGTGATTGGTGGATTCTTTCCATTTCTATTTTACTCTCTGGTTCTAGAATATCAGGGCACTTTTCCTTGACAATTTCTTGAAAGATTTTTCATCATGATTTTCAGGTAGACCAATAATTTTTAAATTATCTCTCCTGGATCTATTTCCTAGGCCAGTTGCTTTTCCAATGAGATATTTCACATTGTCTCCTATTTTTTCATTCTTTTGGTTTTGTTTTATAATTTCTTGGTTTCTCAGAAAGTCATTAGCTTCTATCTGCTCACTCTAATTTTTGAAGAACTATTTTCTTTAATGAACTTTTGAACCTCCTTTTCCATTTGGCTAATTCTGCTTTTTAAAACATTCTTCTCCTCACTGGCTTTTTGGACCTCTTTTGCCATTTGGGTTAGTCTATTTTTAAAGGTGCTATTTTCTTCAGCATTTTTTGGGTCTCCTTTAGTAAGCTGTTGATTTGTTTTCATTATTTTCTTGCATCGCTCTCATTTCTCTTCCCAATTTTTCCTCTGCCTCTCTTACTTGATTTTCAAAATCCTTTTTGAGCTCTTCCATGGATTGAGACCATTGCATATTTTTTGGAGGTTTTGACTGTAGAAGCCTTGACTTTGATGTCTCCCTCTGATGGTATGCTTTGTTCTTCCTCATCCAAATGGAAGGAAGACAATACCTTTTTACCCAGAATGTAACCTTCTATTTTCTTATTTTTTCTCTTTTTTTGGGAATTTTCCCAGCCAGTTACTTGACTTTTGAGTCCTCTGTCAAGCAGGGTATACTCTAGAATCTGTAAATTCTCAGTTCCTCCAAGGTGGCACAATCAAGGAAGAGGAGTTTACTCCTCTCCTGGCCTGTACTCAGGTCTGTAGCAACCACAAGCACTCTTTTGCTACCCAGGATCTGTGAGTAGGATTCCCTCTCTAGAGCCTCCACTAACTTCACCACGCCAGTGTTCCTCCTCACCCAAGAACCACCACTCAGAACTGAGACCCAGCTCACCTGTTTGATTCCTCCAGGGAGGGCTCCAAAAGTGGATGCTCCTGATGTAGAGGCTGTTGCTGTCGTGGGGCTGGGCCAGACCAAGCTCCCCTCTCACCCACACGAAAGAGCTTTCTCTCTGACCTTTGAAACTATCTTTGGCATTTGTATGTTGAGAAATCTGGAAACTGCAGCTGCTACCCATGATTCCACCCTCTGAAACCTGCTCCAGTCTTGTCCATGCCATGTGTGCTCTGCTTTGAGCATTGGTGCAATAGACCTTTCCTGCTGGCCTTCCAGGCTGTCTTGGGCTGGAAGTCTCTTTCTCTCTGTTGTTATGTGACTTCTGTTGCTCTAGAATTTGTTTAGAGTCATTTTTACAGGTATTTTATGGGCTATGGGGGGAGAGCTAGAGCAGGTCATCTTTCTACTCTGCCATGGCTCTGACCCTGAAGGACAGTAGATTTGAGTCAGAGGATCTGACTTTGCATCCTTGCTTTGCTATATCACCTTTGCATGACTTTTGCAAGTCACTTCACTGGTCTGGGATTCACTACCAGCATTTATAAAATGGAAGGGTTAGATTAGATGAGGCTTAAGAGCTCTTCTTGTTCTAAATTCTACAATTCTAAGCATGTTCCATTTCAACTATGTTATGGGAAGTAGAAGCCCTGGGAGATCCTAGATTAGTAACTGCATAGCCTTAAACCTGCATCTCAGTCTTAATTTCATTATCTATAAAATGAAAGTGATGACACTCTACTATGTACCATGTATTGTGCTGTGCTGAGGATACAAATTCTTTGAATGAAAACATCTCTACTCACAAGAGGCTTACAATTCAACACCTCTCTTACCAGGTTGTTTTAAGGAAAGTTCTTTGTAATTCTTGAATTCCTAGATCTATGTTAATTATCATTAGTATTATAATAAATATTCTTTAAGCACTGAGTTTGGGTGAAGCCCTCTGCCCTTCTCAGAAAATGGTCACAGGGAAATTGATTTGGAAGTCATAAGGTACTATATAAATGGGAAATATTTTTAATTGTAGGTATTTGATCATCTGAACCTGATCAACTTAAAGAGTTTAAGAGGAGGTCAACTTTTGACAACTTGATTGTATGAGAGTATGGCCATGCCAGCTAGCGCTTCCTAGAGAGGGCTGAGAACATATTCTGGGCCTGTGTGCTTGATAATCCATCTTCACCTCAGTGAAGACAAGTAGCCTTTTCTTGTTAGAAAAAATTAAAAACAGATGATGGCCCAGACTCTTAAACATAGCCCTGGGTCAGGGGGGGTGGGATGAGACACAGAAAAGTCCTACATTTATAAAGTCCTTCATGCCACCTCTCCTCCGCTGTGGGAGCCTATAATGGTAGCATGGAATATGTTGAATATGTCCTCATCTATGAAAACCAAGAAGTGACAGTAATGGAGCCTTTCAATCATCTGGTCACAAAAAAAGATGAAGTCATGTAGCCCAGGTTCCTGGTTAGAGAAGGAGAGAATTTCTGGGTCCCAAATTCCTAGTCTCTGAATTCCTTTTTCCAGCCATAGAGAGACATTGTTATAACCTCTTAGCTCCAGAAGTGGTAATTTTGGAGAAGGGCTCCATCTGATGAAGTCATAAGAGTTTCTGAACATCATCATTCTAGAGGATTATTGAGAATTGTTGGTCCCCAGTTTCCTAAAGGAATATGAAAAGTTTTAGATTCAAAATATGGCCCCAGAATTGTAGGAACATTAAGGGGCCAAACTGCAAAGTTGAGATACAAAATCCTACATTTTGCTCACTGTGATTACTGTGAGTTATTTACATGGTACAGAACCAAAGGAGAAGGGAGATATTTCTCTAACAGTCCCAAGTTGATTTCAGGAGACATATATAGGTCCTTTGGATGAAAAGGAGGTTCATGGTAATATTGCCTCTCTGGTGACTCTATTTGTTTCCGATGTAAAAGCCTAAACTACAGGGTTTCACTATGAGAATGGAGAATTGTATAGCCTCTGGAGTGAAGATAGGACTCAAAGGAAAATTACATTAACTGTTGAAGGGCTACTGAGTCATTTATATTGTTAGAATTTTCTGTGGGGTTAAATAAAGGCTGTCCTGCACATGGTGGCAATGACACCTTGAGTGCTTGCATGGAAATTGAGTATCTTTTGCATACATCTGTGGAGAATTAGACAGTAGCTGTATTCTTAAGTTCTCTTCCGGGGGCAAAATGAGTAAATGAGATGTGATTTTTTAAGAAGTCTTCTCTAAGACTGGACCTGTTCTATATGAGTCTAGAACTTGATGTGTTGGGCCATGGGTTATATTACTATTACTTCAAGGATTGGCTTGGCAAAATTTGCTAAGTCAGCAAACTCACCTTTGATACTCCCAGCAGGTACTTAGGATCATCATACTCTGCCCTCCCTTCCCACCTACAAATATTTGTCCTCATCCCTTTCACTGGTCTCACTGAGGTATAAATGAATAAGCCTCACCCTCTCCTAGAGTATCTGTGTTTTAGTGGAGACCAGAGCTGTAAGCTCAGGGAAAGGAGTTTTAATAATAGAATTTCATGTATCAGTTAATAGGGGATGAAGTGAAGGAAGACTGGGGTGTTAGGGCTTTCCTGAGGTCTATGACATCAACAAATAGTCTCCTACTCTGCTGATACTTCATGTTAACCTTGTCTATTAATTCTATAGAGGGCAAATGTAAGTAGGTCTGGATAAATGGGATCTCTGTACATGAAAATTGAATGAGAGAAGGGAAAAAAGGGTCAAAGTGAAAAGAGAAGCAAGAGAAAGTATAAAAAGAAAAGCAAGGAGGATTAATTGATAAAAGGATCAGGTTTAATTGGGAGTGCTGAAAACAGACTAAAGGATAAAAATCCAATTAGTAAATTCTATCAAACCAGAGCTAAAGTTGTGATCCAAGCCCTCATATTTCTTCTTCCTGGCTCTCCAGTGGCAGGGGTGACATTGAGACAAGACATCAGTTACTCTGCAGTAGGTGATGTTCCCTGTCCCAGTGATTCTGTTATCTGTTCAGCTCCTCTTGTCCCACTGCATTTGACACAGCTTAGGCTCACATCCCTAGAAGTGGATGGCTCTCCCTACACATCAATGTGACATAAATTGCCCCAGATACCTGTGGTTGAACCACACAACTCCAGTTGCTGAGGTTCACACACTTTCAGGGAAACCACAGTGGATGAGAGGATCTGATGAAGATCCTGCTTTATGGGCAATTTCTATCATGTTCTATTTCTATTTTCAATTTCTAGCATGTTCTATCCTAGAAGCTACCAATTCTGTGGAAGGGGGTGGTAAGAGGCAACACCTTGGTGTGGAGTAGGTACAATCTAGGTGGTTGGGAGTGAAGGTTTTTCAGTCGATCATTTGTTTATTTACTTATTTTGGCTTAGGCTGGCTAACTCAGAAACGTTGTCCATTTGAGACAAAGGGAAAGTGCCCTCAGGTCTCTCTTCCCTAGATAGCTATTGCCAGGATGAAATAACCCAACAGGCCTCTTTATATTACACTTCTCATGTCTGTTCTTGAAGGTTATCATCATGTACAAAAAAAATTCTGAATTTTGCAGAGAGCAGTCAGTACCTTCCTTGCTGTGCTCCAAGACAGATAAATTGTGGGGGTCAGATTTCAGCTATATACTTAGTGCTTCAGCTTCCAGTGTTTTTAACCTCTTGCAGTCATGGCTGATGCCAATACGACTCATAGTAAAGACTGTGTATAAATTGCATCTTTATATCAGTCCCCTTTGATCCTGGCCCATATCTCCTCTGCCATCCTCCCCCAAATGATAGACTTCTGTCCTAGTTTGATTCACTGTGGCACCTTCAATGGCTGGGCCGCCAGCACACTTTTGTCAAAGGAAAGTATCCAATATTTCAAGTTTCTCAGAATGAGATACCCCTCTTGAACTTTCTGCTTTAATCCTGTCTTCCTCAGACAGCTCTGCTCTGTATCTGAGTTTCCCACATGCTCCTGAACCTCATGTGAGGCAGTTGATCACTGGCACAGGAAACCAGCCAGGATGGAGAAAAACCACCTTGCACACACTGCTGTTGTAAACATGAAAAGAAATTCCTGGGAGTTTTTGAGGATCAAGAAGGATGCTCAAGCAATAAAACCTTAGTCCTGTCTTGGGAGAACTCCTTTTTTGGTCAGTCAGAGCCCCCCAAAGCAAATCTCTTCCTTCAGTGTACATTAATGACCTAATGGATTAGTTCTCCTTGAACTACTCAGCTCTTTATTTTGCAGGGAAAGTAGGTCACTTCTTTAACTCAATTTCTTTTGTCTTTCTTCTCTTCTGGGCTGCTGGCTGAAAATGTCAATAGAAGCGTTACACAGTCTCCTCCCAATCCCCTAGCACCACTGCCTGAGGCTCCTCATTAGACTTTTCCTGACCATTCACTCCTTCCTCTCTGTCTTCAAATACTCTGAAGTCCTTACTACCATGAAAGAATTTTTACTTTGTGCAAAGTCAGCTACTCAGACATGCTGAGTGACCCCATCTTTAAACCTTGTTTACCCTTTGGATACATACACAGTCAACCTGCAGGATATGGTGGTCTAGAAATACCCTTGTACATGTGCATTGATCCCATTTCCCTATGATTCTGTAATGGGGGAAGAGCTGAGGCAGCACTATGTCCTCATGATTACCATGTGTATCATTGTACCAATATGTGCCATATTACCATATGTACCATATGTACCAATTCACATACTTTTGCCCATTTGGGGAAGTTGTTTATTCCTGTCTATAAAAGCAGTGTGCAGTTTGAAATCCAAGTTGGCTGCACCCAACTGCTCATTGCCTTGGGGTGCTAATAAAATACTCTTAGCTTTCTTTTTCTGGGTTTGCCTTATTGACCAGGGTGAAGCCCAAACCAAGATTTTTTTAAAACAACTTTACCTTGCCTCCTTTTAGCTGCTTTTCTTTTTGTTTTCTTTTTTGATGGGATGTATGGTCTTAACCTACTTCTCTTCTTTCCCAGTGTTTGTAATCTTGCTTCTTAGAATTGTAGAGTCAGAATTGAAAGTGACCTCAAAGGCCCTTTTGTCCAGTTCCCTCATTTTATGGGTGAGGAGACTGAGGCCCAGAGCGGTTAAATGACTTACTTCCATTTTCATCACTTGACTAAAACTGTTTTCCTTGTTTCCTTTGCTCATGACTCTCTCCCTTCCATTCTGTTTCTCCAAATTCTCATCATTCTTTTAAGTCTCTCTCATATTCTTCCTCTTCTATGAAACTTTCTTTATATCACAATTCTAGCTATCTTTGATCTTATTTTTCTCCAAAGTTTTGCATTTCTCAGAGTTAATAATGCCTAATTGAGCACATCAATGTTCAGGATAGGATTCAATTAACCATTTGAGCCTTGATTCACAAAGGTTTCAGACCTGGACAGGATCTAAGACATCATCTAGCTCACATCCCTCATTTTACTGATAAAGAATGTGAGGTGTAAAGAAGTCAAATGATTTGACCATGGCCATATGGGTAGCAAGTAGCAGAGCCAGGGTATGAACTCTAGACCCTTATCTCCAGTTCCATTTCCACGTGGTGCTAATTCTAGACTATAAATTTCCCTTAAAGCAATGCTCTATGTCTCTGACATCCCTTTCAGTGAAAGCACAACAGGGAACAGGGGATAGAGTACTGGAACTGGAATAAAGAAATCTGATTTGAATATCAACTTGGACACTTGTTAATTGGGGTGATCCTAGGCAAGTTTGCTAACCTTTAGAGCCTTGGTTTCATCATTCACAACAGGAAGCTGATAGTGTTTACACTACCACCCTTTCAGGAATATTGATAAACTTTCAAGTGCCATATAAATGTGAGTTGTTATTATTACTTTTACCTAATGCCTCCTACAAGGCTAGCCACAAAGAAGAGGCTCAGTAAATCCTTATTGAGTGATTTAACCATGACTCCTTCAGTGCTGTTGTATAATTCATATAACTGATGCAATCAGTCCATTTAATTACTTAGGTAAAATAATTTTATTTAGGTTCATTTCCTGTTGTTTGCTTTGTCCTTCCTTCCTTCCTTCCTTCCTTCCTTCCTTCCTTCCTTCCTTCCTTCCTTCCTTCCTTCCTTCCTTCCTTCCTTCCTTCCTTCTTTCCAGTAACTAATTAGTTTGGTGCTGGTTAGACTATAGGACCAAGTAGAGTTTATTGCCAAGGATGACCAGAGCTAATGTTTTTTAATTTTTAAAAAATGTTAAAAAAGTTTAATTGAAAAAAAATCTTTATTTCACTTTTTTTTGAAAAATTTTTTAATATTTAATTTCTAATTTATGGAGTACAATAATCATTTTCATACAATAGTATAATAAAATAGATAATTCCATGTGAAACTGCAAATCTATTATGTACAACTTGCTATTCTTTTTAAAAATATAATAAAGTTATCATGTAAATTTCTTTTTCTTTCCCCCCCATGGCTACCATTAGACACAAATATGTATGTGTGTATATATGAATGTATGTATGTAAAATTATTCTATACATAGTACTGTTTATCAGTTTTTTTCTCAGGATGCAGATAGTATCTTCCATCATATATCCATTGAATCGATTCCAGCATTTATAATAGTCAAAGTGACTTACTCAAAGTTTTTCTTAAAATAGTATTGTTGTTGCTGTATGCAATGTTCTCTTGATTCCACTCATTTCACTCTTTGTTATTTCATGCAAGTCTTTCCACATTTTTCTAAGATCATTGAGCTCATCATTTCTTATAGCAGAGTAATATTCCATCATGGTCATATACCATATCCTATTCAGCCTTTCCTCAATTCATAGGCATCCCTTCAATTTCTAGTTCTTTGCTAGCTCATTCAGTTTCTTATTGGTAAATTGATATTTCAGCCCCCTGTTTACTTTCCCCTCTCAGAAGACCATATTTACTACTGTATGGATGGCTAATATGTTTGTTCTTTGTGTTGTTGTAGTCAGACTGGGGGACAAAGCTCAACTACTTCTTGAGAATTCTATCTTTTCCTCCCAACTTGCTTTCCTGTGGTACCAGGCACTAGGTGACACCAAAATTTTGGAAAATCCATTACCTTCTACGCTGCTATTTGTGGACTTTTCCTAGGAACACCTCAGAATTCCCTCTTTTTTGCTTATGTTGGGTAGATTTTTGCTAGGATTTTGTTTTTATTTTGACCCCATTTATTTTTAATAACATTTTATTTTTTCCCAATCATATATCAAGACAATTTTTAGCATTTGTTTTTATAAGATTTTGAGTTTCCATTTTTTCTCCCTCCCTTCTCTCTCCTCTCCCTAAAGTGGCAGGCAATTTGATATAGGTTATATTTGGGCAGTTATGTAAAACATATTTCAACATTAGACATAGTTGTGAAAGAATAAACAGATCAAAAAAAAGCCATGAAAAAGTACATACAGTAAGTGAAAAAACTATGCTTTGATCTGCATTCAAAGTCTATCAGTTCTCTGTCTGGATGTGGATAGCATTTTCCATCACGGATCCTTTGAACTTTTGGATTATTGTGTTGTAAAGAAGAACTAAGTCATTCATAGCTGATCATCATACAATGTTGCTCATGCTGTGTGCAGCATTTTCCTGGTTCTGCTCATTTCACTTTGCATCAGTTTGGATACTGAATAAACCTTTCCAGGTTTTTCTGAAATCTGCCTGCTCATTATTTCTTATTGAACAATATTATTCTATGACATTCATATGCCATAGCTTGTTCAGTCATTCTCCAATTGGTGGATATCCCCTCAATTTTCAATATTTTTTGCTAGTGTTAAGTATAAAATATTTGAAACATTAGATATGTTTCAAAATGAGGGCAGGTCTTCACTAAACTATGATGGGCACTATGTGCTAGAAGCTCACCTCAGAGAGACCTAATATGTATTGGATTCAAGCCCATTTATGTTTTATGATAATTGATACTAATGGATGAGTAAAAGACAAAATAGGAAGAAAAAAGTGATTGAAGCTTGAACAATGTTTAGGGAGAAGCTTCTTCCCTTCAGCTTGTCATTGATCTTCCATCTTCAGTGGCCTCAATTGACATTGCAGGGGCAAGTAAGAATTTTAGAGCATGAATAAGGTCTCTGCAATCTGGATTTGGAAAGGTGCTTTCTCCCAAGTTAATCTGTTTCTTGTTCTCACTGACTTGTCACTGATTTATATTCCTATTAAATTTCAATCTAATATTATTCTCAGATACTTATACTGGAAAGTAGAAACCTGTTAGACTCCAGGCACCAAATACTGAAACAAAAAAAAGTGTTTTTATTAGTCACCGAAAGGAAGGTACATGATGAAAAGAAAAGATCCCCTTAGAATCAATAAAGTGACATTGCTCAGTCACTGAAAATTTACTGAAAATTTGCGATATCGGGAAGGGAATAAGCATTTATATGTGCCAGGCACTCTGCTAATTGCTTTTACAAATATTATCTCATGTGATACTGATTCTCTTTGTAACCCTGAGAAAATCACTTAATTTCTGTTTCCCTCAGTTTCTTCAGCTGTGAAATGGGCCTAATAGCAGCGCCTACCGCCCAGGATTGTTGTGAGGATCAGATAAGATGCTGAAATGAAAGCAGACTCCAGAAAAACAGAGATCACATACCAGCTAACATGAAACAGAACACCCAGATTGCTCTTAGTAATTTTTTGAGGCAAGGAAGGAAAGAAGGAAGGAATGAAGAAAGGAAGGAAGGAATCTTTTTCTAAAAATTTTATTAATTTTATTTATTTTTGGTGTTCTACAATCGCTACTGTATAACTTAGAATTTTTTTCTCTCCCTTCCCCCTCCCTTGCCCCTCCATCCCCAAGATTGCATACAATTTTATATAGGTTCTATACATACATTCCTATTAAATACATTTTCACCATAGTCAAGTGGTGTAGACGATTAAAACAAATGGGAGAAATCATATAACAAACTAAGACGTAATGCAAAAGAAAATGATCTGCTACATTCTGCGATTGAATTCCATAGTTCTTTCTCTGGATATGGAAGACATTTTGCCTTAAAAGACTATTGGGAATTTTTTTAAGTCCTTGCATTGCAATGAAGTTCCAAGTCTACCAGAAAAAACTCTCCCACAACATGGTCATTGCTGTGCACAGAGTTCTCCTGGTTCTGCTCCTTTTGCTCAGTATCAGATCATATAAGTCTTTCCAGGCTTCTCTGAAGTCTTCCTGTTCATCATTTCTTATAGAGAAATAGCATTTCATTATGTTCATATAGCATAATTTATTCAGGCATTCCCCAATTTATGGGCATACCCTTGATTTCCAGTTTTTGGCCACCACAAAGAATGCTGCTTTAAATATTTTTGTACATGTGGGACCCTTTCCCATTTTTATGATCTCTTGGGGATACAGTCCTAGAAGTGCTATTGCTGGGTCAAAAGGTATGCATATTTTTGTAGCCTTTTGGGCATAGTTCCAAATTCCTCTCCAGAATGGTTGGATTAGCTCACAGCTCCACCAGCAATGAATTAGTGTTCCAACTCTCCCACATCCCCTCCAACATTTATCATCTTCTTGTTCTGTTATGTTAGCCAATCTGATAGATGTGATGTGGTACCTCAGAGTTGTTTTGATTTTCATCTCTCTAATCAATAGTGATTTAGAGCATTTTTTCATATGACTATAGATATCTTTAATTTCTTCCTCTGAAAGCTGCCTTTTCATATCCTTTGACCATTTATCAATTGGGGAATAACTTGTATTCTTGTACATTTGACTCAGTTCTCTATATATTTTAGAAATGAGGCCTTTATCACAGACATTAGCTGCAAAAATTCTTTCCTAGTTTTCTGCATCCTTTGACATCTTGGATGCATTGGGTTTGGTTGTGCAAAAACTTTTCAGTTTAATGTAATCAAATCTTGCACTTCATAATGCTTTCTATCTCTTCTTTAGTCAAAAATTCTTCCCTTCTCCATATATCTGATAAATGCACACTATTCCTTGCTCCACCAATTTGTCCATAATATCAATCTTTATACCTAGATCATGTACCTATTTGGACTTTATTCTTGTGTACAGCATCAGGTCCTGGTCTATGCCTAGTTTTTGCCACACATTTATCCAGTTTTCCCAGCAGTTTTTGTCAGACAGTGAGTTCTTATCCCAGAAGCTGGGGTCCTTGGGTTTATCAAACAGTAGATTGTTATATTTATTGCCTACTGTGTCTCAAGTACCTAGCATATTCCGCTTGTCTACCCTTCTCTTTCTTAGCCAGTACCAAGTGGTTTTGATAATTGCTGCTTTATAATACAATTTGAGATCTGATAGAGCTAGGCCACCTTCCCTAGCATTTCTTTTCATTAGTTCCCTTGCTATTGTGGACCTTTTGTTCTTCCAGATGAATTCTGATATTATTGTTTCCAACTCCAGAAAATAATTATCAGATGGTTTGATTGGTATGGCACTAAATACGTAAATTAATTTAGGTAGAATTGTCAATTTTATTATATTGGCTTGGCCTACCCACGAGCGACTCATGTTTTTCTACTTACTTAGATCTGATTTTATTTGTGCAAAAAATGTCTTGTAATTGTGTTTGTATAGTCCCTGGATTTGTTTTGGAAGGTAGATTCCCAAATATTTTATAGTGTCTACCCTAGTTTTAAATGGGATTTCTCTTTCTATCTCTTGCTGTTGGACTTTGTTAGTAATATATAGAAATGCAGAAGATTTGTGTGGGTTTATTTTATAATCTGCAACTTTGCCAAAGATGTTTATTATTTCAAGTTGTTTTTTACTTGAATCTCTGGAATTCTCTAAGTATATTGTCATATCATCTGCAAACAGTGATAACTTAGTTTCTTCTCTGCCTATTCTAATTCCTTCAATTTCTTTATCTCCTCCAATTGTTACAGCTAACATTTCTAGTACCATATTGAATAATAGTGGTGATAATGGACACCCTTGTTTCACCCCTGATCTTATTGAAAATGCATCTAGCTTATATCCATTGCATACAATACTTGCTGAATGTTTTTGATAGATGCTGCCTATTTTTTTATACAAGGGTCCCCTTATTCCTATGCTCTCCGGTGTTTTTATTAGGAGTGGGTGTTGTATTTTGTCAAAAGCTTTTTCTGCATCTATTGAGATAATCGTGGTTTCTGTTAGGTTTGTTGTTGATATGATCACTAATGGTAATAGTTTTCCTAATGTTGAAGCAGCCCTGTATTCCTGGTATGAATCCTACGTGATCATAATGTATTATTCTCCTGATAAGTTGCTGTATTTTGCTAGAATCTTATTTAACATTTTTGCATCTGTATTCATTAGAGAAATTGGTCTATAATTTTCTTTCTCTGTTTTGTCTCTCCCTGGTTTAGGTATCAAAACTGTATTTGTATCATGAAATGAATTTGAGAGGACTCCTTCAACAATTTTCCCAAATAGTCTATATAGTATTGGAATTAACTGTTCTTTAAATGTTTGATAT